>NC_053494.1:145639850-145779326 GCF_905171775.1 Rana temporaria | reverse complement strand
AACGACCGTCTGCATTAGAGGCAGGAAAAAAAAAATTCTGATTGGAGCTTGGAGGCAGAAAAAACGTAAAACTCTTCTAAACTCATCTAGACTTTGTACAAAACAAGCTCTGTATGAAAATCCCGCTTCGTGAACGCGCTGGCTTCTCGGCTCATTCATTGTTTGATTGATAGCAGTGCAGCAATTGGCTCCCGCTGCTGTCAAGCCGAAAGATACAGTTGGCGGCTATAGCCGCCGGCTGTATCACAGGAGCGTGCCCGCAAGCTAACCCCCTTGGGAGAGAGCTTCCCATGAAGGGGGTTAGCTGATGTGGGGAGGAGCCGAGACAGCCGCCGAGGGACCCCAGAAGACCAGGATCGGGGCCACTGTGGGCAAAACGAGCTGCACAGTGGGGGTAAGTATGACATGTTTGTTATTTAAAAACTATGGCAGTTCTGCCACTGGAGGAATTACAGCTAATTCAATGACTCATCATTCTAAGAAACTTGAAACTTTTAGGTATATATTAGTATTATGTTTTTTTTGTCTGCCTTATATAGACACAATTGTAATTTAGCTTTACTGTCTCTTTATGCTTCCTAATTATAGCTGGAAATGGCTGCACTTCCTAAGCAGAAACAGATGGATCTGTTTTGAAATTAACTGGTGTGACCTTTTGGGTCTTGCGCCGGATAAAAGGAATACAAGCAGTCTGTCAGCTCATACTACAAAATCAAGGTCACCATTCACAATTCATCAGTGTCAGGTGTTGACTGGACTTGTAACGAGTTTCCAGCTCACGCTTTGTGTTATGTCCTTGCCGGTCTAAAAGAACAAAACTGTCCATCCAAATTATTTAAGGTAGCTACATACACCAGACATACGGTAACAGACCACTGTTTATTTTTATTTTTTCACCCCTATGTGTGCATGACATAAGCTGAGAACCAACCAATATGTTCCAACCGGGCAGTCAGGTTTTAAGGGAATGTCTAGTCTTCTTGGTTATTTTATTGATATTCATTTGAGATCTGGTCATTGTAAATAATCTTCCCAATGTGTGTTGATATAAAAAAAAAAAACTTGGCCCAGATTCTCAAAGGGCTTACGACGGCGCAACGCAATGTACACCGTCGTAAGTCCTAATCTGGGCCGTCGTATCTATGCGACTGATTCTTAGAATCAGTTACGCATATATATCCATTAGATCCGACAGGGGTAAGCCTCTTACGCTGTCAGATCTTAAATGCAATTTTTTTTTTGCCGCTAGGTGTCGCCTCCGTCGTTTTCCCCGTTGAGTATGCAAATTAGCAAACTACGCGAATTCCTGAACGTACGCGCGGTCGACGCAGTGAAGTTACGACGTTTACGTTAGATTTGCGCCGCGTAAAGTTGCCCCTGCTATATGAGGGGCAACCAATGTTAAGTATGGCTGTCGTTCTCGCGTCGAAATTTTAAAATTTACGTCGTTTGCGTAAGTCGTCCGTGAATGTGGCTGGACGCCATTTACGTTCACGTCGAAACCAATGATGTCCTTGCAACGTCATTTGGAGCAATGCACCCTGGGATATTTTCCAGACGGCGCATGCACAGTACGTCCGGCGCGGGGAACACGCCTAATTTAAATGCTCCACGCCCGCACAGTTTTACGCCCATATACGAGAATCTGGGCCCTTGTTTCTATGTATACATTTTAATTATATAGGTACAAGGGGGCAGCCAAAGTTGCTCATTGTGTACTCAGTCTCTGCTTCCTTCTTTAAACTGATACACGTGGAGGGAGGTTTACTAAAACAGGAACATTCTGAATCTGGTGCAGCCGTGCATCTTAGTCAATCAGCTTCTAGCTTCAGCTTGTTTAATTACGCTTTGACAATAAAACCTGGAAGCTGATTGGTTTCTTTAGCAGAGCTGCACCAGATTTTGTACTTTCCAGTTTTAGTAAATCCCACCCCATTGTTTGTGGTTCTGCAATCTACACACTGAAAGTGTAATCTCTATAACTTGAATAAAAATTTATAAATGCAGCGCTTTCACATAGTAAAGAGTCCTTCACTGTTCCAATATTAGGCCTCATGCACACTGGACGTTAAAATAACATTATAAAAATGACAGTAGCTTTGCAGTGAGTTTTTCAATTTTTTTCAGATTTTTTCAAAGTTTTTGCAATAGTGTTTTTTTTAGCGTTCATTCGCATTTTTCCGCATTAGTGTTTTGTAGCGATTTTTTTTTTAAATGGATCAAAAATGTAAAAAAACGCTGGTGAGTGACGTTTTTGAGTGTTTATCGATGTTTATAGACGTTTATTAGCGTCAGAGCATTTTTACAGTTGAAAAACGTCTTTCAGAACCCACTAGTTTTGGGGGTTTTTTACTGCTCAAAAACGCCACTGCCCAAAACTGCTGATAACAACCTGTGTGTGCATGGACACAGGATAACAGCTGCTGTAAAAACTTCAAAAAACTTCCAGTGTGCATGAGGCCTAAATGTTCAGAGTTGAAAGAAAAAGCACCTCCAAAAGTGCACTTTAAGGGCCCTTTCACACGTGCGGACCATATGTCCGCATTTTCATCCGTCCGTTGCGGATGAAAACGGGACATACATTGGTCCCTATGTGATTACGGGTGTCAGCGGATCCGCTGACACCCGTAATCGTCCGCCTCCGCAAAGATCCGCATTTGCGGACGGAAGAAAATCCTATTTTTCTTCCGTCTGCCGGATCGGATCGGATGAACACGAACATACGGTCCGTGTTCATCCGATCCCCCATAGGGGAGAGCGGAGGAAAGACAGAGCGATCCCTGCACAGAGTGTGGGGACCACCCTGTCAGCTGCCAGCTCAGCGGGGATTTTATGGAGGATCCCCGCTGAGCTTTTGCGGACACACGGAGCGGATCATTACTGATCTGCCCGTATCACACAGGGTGATAAAAGATATCCTCCCCCAGTATCACAGCACTCTCTGCCTCTTAAAGTGGATGTAAACCCGATTCATGAAATTTGAGCTGGCCCATATATCTGCAGTATTTTGTTATCTCTTTTCAATGAGCCAAGTCTTATAGCTCTCTTCTGAACGGTTCTGTTATCAGCCTGAGAACCCCTGACATATTTTTTTACTTTTTAGACAAAAGCAGCCAGAATGTTTTGTCAAAGGAGATTGCTAAAATAGATTAGTAGCGAGCAGCTCCTATTACAAAACACCTCAGAGAGTCTCTGCCTATGATGAGAGGGGGTGTGTGCCTTTCCTCCAATCAGCAATTTTAGCTATCTTGGCTGTATGTCCAGATATCACACTCAGTGTTAACCAGGAAGTGAAAATCTCCAAACAAAATCTGAACTTTCTAAACAGTATATAAATGTAGGGAGGTTTGGTTAATCTCTGTGTATCATCTGAGGCTGTTTACTTCACTGGGTGTATAAAGGGTTTACATCCACTTTAAGGCCCATACACACAATCAGACTTTTTGACAACAACGACCCGACAGATGTGTTTTATCGGACAATCCGACAGTCTGTATGCTCCATCGGACAATTGTTTTCGGTTGTTCGATGTGAATGCTCTCAAACTTTCCGACAACAAATGTCCGATGGAGGATAATCCGATCGCGTGTACACAAGTCCATCAGACTAAAATCCAAAGTTTAAACAAGCATGCTCAGCACCAATGCTAAACATCAGACAACAATAGCAGAAGTTGCCCAAAGGGTGGCGGTAAAGAGCTGAAAAATCACGTGGTTTGGTGAATGTTGGCTGAAAAAGTTCTGCCATATGTATGCATACCAAGTTCACGGCCAACGCCCCTTCAGACAAAAATCCATGGAAAAGTCAGATGGAAGTCCGATCGTGTGTATGAGGCTTTACCCTCCTTTGTGGACCACCCAATAATAAGTGGTCAACAGTGCTCAATTAAACATCAATTCCAATCCGAATATCCAAATAGCCTCCTGATCCAGTTGTGATTAGATAGCTTAACTTTCAGTCTAGTACAGGGGTGTCAAACTCAATCTCATTGTGGTCTGCATTAACATTTTGGTTTCCCTCAAAGGGCTGGTTGTATCTGTAAGACTAGATGTCCAGAGCACCCCACCCCTTCTTACATCAGATCAAGTGTCCCATGAGGCATTGCAAGTCCCTGACAATCATAGGCACGACTCCTAGAGGCAGAGGCCTAATGGGATTTGCAGTTTTACTACAGCTGGATAGCATCCCTTAAATACTCACGTTGGTTTGGTGTGTGCGATCAGAGGATGAGGGCTATTGAAAATGTCCACCATGGGAGCTGAGGTAACAAGACAAATAGAGGCAGCTTGAAGCACTCATGAGATCCCCAATGGCAATGGGCTTATTCTATTTAAATTATCACTAATACTATTACATATTAGTTTACACAATTCATTTATATCCACAGAATGTGCAGCCCATTTTTTACAATTCGGATAATTTCTTGGGGATCTCACGAGTGCTTCCAGCTTCTTCCATGTGTCTTGTTACCTCAGCTCCTGTGGTGGACATTATTAATAGCCCTCATTGTATTCACCAAACCAACAAGAGTATTTAAAGCGGAGCTCCACCCTAAAGTGGAACTTCCGCTCATCGAATTTCCCCCCCCTCCGGTGCCACAATTGGCACCTTTTCGGGGGGAAGGGGGACAGGATACCTGTCTTTGAAAGGTATCCTTTCCCACTTCCGGGAGTCCGGCCGCGGCCATGATTCGGCAGTGACGTCACAGCAGGGCTCCCTCCTCCCCTGTCCGCCGGGCTAATAGGAGAGAGGAGGGGGCCTTGCGCTTCTGCAGTAGGGTTCCCAGCGAGAAGCCGAAAGGCTACACTGCCGGGTTCCCTTACCCGCAATGGTAGCGGCAGTGTAGCCTTTCGGCTTCACACCGGGAACCCTACTGCCGACATCGAGGGACAGCAGGACAGGTAAGTGTGCATTTATTAAAAGCCAGCAGCTGCAGTGTGTGTAGCTGCTGGCTTTTAATTTGTTTTCCCTGGACCTCCTCTTTAAGGGATGCTATCCTTGTCTTCTGCATCTATTATTCTTCTCTTTGGGTACATCATCAGACTATTGGTATATTTATGCTATGTTTTATTATAGACCCCCCAGGCATCCACCCCTGAAGAGTGGGTATTATCCCGCGAAACACGTTGAGGTTACGCAGATGCTATATGTCTACACAGATGGTTCTATATGACTTTATTATTTTACTTCTGACTATATTACATCATGTCGTCTCAAGTGATCCTTTGATGTGGAGGACAGTTTCTATTATTGTACTGTGCAATGTATTATAATAACTTTTAATATTAATTAATGAATACCAGTATGGGTTTGCTACACCATGCTTTTATATATGCAATACTGCTACATTTTCTACACCGACTGCCTGCTAGCCTTGACTCCATGCCTCATTTAAAGTCCCAAACTCTTCCCATATATACACATAGATTCAGGGGTGGAAGTGCATGTTATAATGCATCTCATTTAAACCTTTCCTCTTTTCAAGGATAGTTCAGTTTACCTCATTTAGTGCTAATTTGTAATTTTTTATTTATTTATTTATTGTGTACTGTCCCTTTCATTTATTTTCTGCTGTCTATTTTTTCTTTTTTCTTTCTTTGGCTAGAGTATAAAATGTATCACGTAAGTTTGTCACTTGGTAAGGAGCCAACTTCTTCTTCAGAGGTGCCATACACAGATAGACAAAACTATAATTGAAAAATAATCAGTTAAAACTCTATCAGTTCTTGGATAATTGAAAGTAGCTTCTGTAAACCTCAGGAATTATTTAAATCCCATTACACCCTTCTGTGTTACTAAACCCAGGACCCAGCATTCACTATATCTGGTCTCCAACAGAACATGCAAAAGCTATAGTTTTAGTAAATATAAACTGCTAAATACCATTTCTCAGCAGTTAGAGCAGTCCTGTGACGTCTATCAGTGTCCAGCCAAGCACTGGTTAAAGCTTGTAGGAGGAGTTGTCTGACTGACCTATGAGACTGCAAGACTCCTGACTCTCTCTCTGGACAGTGCTGATTGGCCCTGTGCTGATCACATGCACTCTCTTAAGAAAAACAAAAAACTTTAGCAATACACACTAAACTGAGCATGTGCAGCCTGACTGCATAGACTGTGTTATCAGGAAATTATCAGGGGACAGTGGAACGAGGGGAGGATCAGAGAAGACAGGATCAAAGAGCTTTTTTACACAATGCAGAGGGTTAACCCCTTAGGTTCCACAGTGAGTATAACAACCATGCTGTATTGCATATACAGAATGATTTTACTGTTGTCGTTTTAACACTTTAATTTTGCCCTTTGCTTTGCCCCCAGTGTATTTAGCTGAAATGGTGACATTTTGCAGAAATTTCATGATTTTCACAAAATTTCAGGGAAACAAAAACTTTTTCTCTCATCTCTAGTCATTGTGTTGCACCAAAAGTTTGCCTCCACTATCACAGCCCATACGTATTTTGGGTCACTTAGCTGGGCAGTAAGAATTCAGAGGCAATGACAATTGGCACCATTAGCTACAGGAATGTTTGGCATGCTGTAAAATGTCTTTAAAGCCCAGGTTAAAAAACAAAAGTTTTTCAGCTATTTCTTTTCACTGAGCTGTTTGATGATGTTAGTGGGGGAAGCTTGGTTTCTGCAGTGGCTTCTCCTTCTAGTGACTAACTATGGGACAGGATGTAAAAGCAGGCAGGTGTGCTGCTCACTTTCCTAGAGCCTCTTGTGTACTCATAGCACCGTTCCCTGAGGGAGATTTATCAAGCAAATCACCTGCAAAGTCAGGAGCATACCGAGTGCAAATCAGGCTGTCCTATTTAGAAAAGAATTTATGAGAGGTTTTACATGTATTTGCAACTTCTATGGCTGCCTTCCCAAGTAGTAGACTGCATCCGTTTTTTTATATGTCTAAGGCAAATTTCCCATTGCTTAAAGTGTTACTAAACCCAGTAATATGAAAATAGTTACCCCCCCCACAGTGCCCACAGCTTATAAATCTTTGTTTTACTTTAAAATACTGCCACTATATATATTTTTGGATGATCTGTATACCACAGTTACATCATAAACTGCAGTTTCTCCAGTGCTGAGAGTTTAGGTAAAAGGAGATTTCCACTAAAGCCTGTATACACGCCCACATGTGTGATGTCAATATCATGTGACCTGGCTAGCTCTGAGAACAAGGAAATGTTCTCTCCAGCATAAAAGACACAACGGAGCATGTGCAGGTTGGCTACCCTGCCTGTGTTAGCTGGCTTTCCCCAGATAGACAGTGCAAGAGGGAAGAATCTGTGCATACAGGATAAAATAGTGTTTTTACACAATGCAGAGGATTAACCCCTTAAGTTCCACAGTCAGTATAACAAGCATGCTATGCTGCATATACAGACTGATTTTACTGTTGTGGGTTTAGTAACACTTTAATGGATAGTGTATCACCTAAATAAAATACACAAGAAAGTGGAATTTCCGCCCAAACTTTGTTTTCTTGGTTTTGGATAATGTCAAGTTTTTGTGGGTAAAGTTTCACTTTCATTTCTTGATAGCAGTTGGCTACCAATTTGACGGTTGCGACTTTAAACACAATTACACGTATCCTATGAAATTAACCTGTAAAGTTTTTGACATGTATGTGTACAGTATGTAATCTGTTTAGAGTTAATAATCATATAAATGTGCATTCATTTTGTGTTAAACGTCTTTTCTATTTATAGTTTTTAATTATAGATCCCTAGGGGAAGCCTACTTATCATATATATAGTGTTCTCTGATTGTTAGTGGGGCACTGTAATTGTGTTTTACAGTTCCTTTCTTAAAACAGTATAAACCCCAAAAAGGAAACATTTATTATGTTGCAACTTACACATTTTTAGGCCGCGTACACACGGTCGATCCATCTGATGAGAATGGTCCGACGGACCGTTTTCATCGGTTCACCGCTGAAGCAGACCGATGGCCTGATGTGCGTACACACCATCAGTTCAAAAACCGATCGAGTCAGAACGCAGTGGCGTAAAAAACACACGACGTGCTGAAAAAAACGAAGTTCTATGCTTCCGGGCATGCGTCGACTTGATTCTGAGCATGCGCGGGTTTTGAACTGATGCTTTTGTGTACTAACCATCGGTTTTGACCGATGGTCAGCCGTCCATCGGTTGCATTTTAAGGCAAGTTCTCTAATTTTTGTCCGAAGGACAACAGACCGATGGGCCATACACACGGTCGGTTTGGACTGATGAAACTGGACTTCAGGCCGTTTTCATCGGTTTGGACCGACCGTGTGTACACAGCCTTAGATGTGATGGCTGTATTATTTCTCTTTTTTAGGCTTTCTTTCATTTAGAACCCCTGGCAAAAAATATGGAATCAACACTCTTGGAAAATGTTAATTCAATTGTTTAATTGTGTAGAAAAAAAGACTAATCACAGACATGTCTCAAAACTATTTTTATTTAACATTCCAACCTTCTGGCTTTAAGAAACACTATAAATAAAAAAAAAAGAAAGAAAACTGTAGTCAATTGCAACTGTTTTTGCAGATCAAGCAGAGGAAAAAAATAAATCACTAAATTGTGAGGAAAATATTATGAAAAACAAACACTACAGTTGCACCACCTCTGGTGCTTGAATTCTATGAGGCATTAAAGCGGGGGTTCCACAGCAAATATTTTTTTTTTTTTGTTGGTTGCATTCAATGTATTTTTAAATAACCAATTAGTACTCACGTGTTTGGTGACTTCAAACCTCCCCTGTCTGTTTTCGGGCAAAAGATGAACTTTTAAAATCATCTCTAGAAAGTTTCCATTTTGCTTGTGGGCATTGTGAAGCCCACAAGCACTGACTTCCTGGAAGCGGTGGACGTGTTCTGCCGAAGAAGGCCCCCCGGCGTATAAGGACCCCCCTGTACTGCGCAGGTGTGTCCCGAACCTCAACGGAGTTTCCAAAAGTAGCCGAACGTGTAGAGATGGGAGTTGGCTCTACACAGCGCCTGCGAGTCAGCTCTACATGTTCAGCTACTTTCGGAAACTCTGTTGAGGTTCGTGACGTGCCTGCGCAGTACAGGGGAAAACAAAGGAAAAAAGCCTAAAAAATCAAATGCAGCCACCATATGCTTGGTAAGCTGCAATGTATTACATTTTTAGTTCTGAGTATAATACCACTTTGAGCTGGCCATGCTAGGTTAAACAAGAGGAATCTTTACATGTATGGCTAGCTTTAGACTACTAGAAGACCAGACATCAGGGTATGTGGCAGAAGAGAAAATACTGCTTCAATTTATACAGAAGTTCACTGAAGTCAGACCGGTACCAGACAGAATCCAATTGGTTGCTATGGGTACCACACTTTGCAATAACCTGGCACTCTTATAAACATCTGTATCACTTTCCTGGAAAAAAATTTATCTCTTATAATCTCTTCTATATACATAACATATATACATAACACTGGCAACATGTCACATTTATTCCAAGTCAGGTTGATACAGTTCCTGCCAGGTGGACCCATAGTGAACAGATGTATATATGTGACATTTTTATTGCGCTGTGATACATTGACTGCCTATTGAAAGTGAATGGGCTGCCTTGATGCAACAGGCCTCAACACATGAGTGCATGCTTGTAAGTGTGAATAGGCCCTTAAGAATTAATACTTTTATAGCAACTGGCACAATGAGTTTTGAGTGGACTGACCCTTTAAAAAAAAGGCTTCAGCTGTCTTTGTTGCCTTTTTGTGTTTTTCACTGCTGCAAACACATTCAGCTTTTGATACGTTTGCTTTGACATATCTAATTATGAATAATTTATTGGCGATAGGTTCATTCTACTGACTGCAGCATGCTTCATCTTGGCTTCTAAGTGCAATTTCAGTAGCCTTGACCTTTTTTGATTTCATGTATTCCTTAAAGCAGAGATCCCCCCCAACAAAAAATTAAAAGTCAGCAGCTACACAAATTGTAGCTGCTAACTTTTAATATTAGGACACTTCAGGGATGGCGGCACCCCAGTTAATGTTTCCATCGGCTCCTGGGTGCTGCCACCGCAATTGCCTGTAAGGGAAACTGGCAGGGAAGCCTTGCAGCTTCACAGCAGGTTGCCTACTGCGCATGCGTGAAGCGCGCTGCGCTTTCTGAATGGCCTGGCGGCGAACTTCTGAGTGATCTCGCCGCAGTGAGATCTCTCAGAAGTAGGGACGGATACCTGTCAAAAACGTATACCTGTCAAAAACAGGTCCCCCCCCCCCCCCCCAAAGGTGCCAAATGTGGTGTATCGGAGGGAGGGAGGAGGCAGATAAGCAGAGTTTCCACTTTTGGGTGGAACTCTGCTTTAAACTATAGAAGCCCTTTTCCAGTATGGCATTCCTTATTAAAACAATTTTAAATATATTTCTGTTACACCTTTGTTTGCAGCTACATGAACAATAGCTACAGGTGGTAAATTGAAAATTTGGGATAAATGTTAAACAAACAGTTTGTTTACTGTTTTAGCTCGATTTCATTTACCCATATAAGCTTTTTCCACTGCTCAGTAACAGCTTTTGCTTCTTATATAAATTATAAATTAACGCTCAGTCCACTGAAATTGGTTTGCTTTCAAATACTCCCGGGAGTATGAGGTTCTGCTGGGAGGGGCTACACAAGGCTGATTGGGCTTCTGGGCTTGGGGGTCTTTTTGGCCCGGATAGTTCTGGTCTCTCTATCATCTGACACTGTGGGGTTATCATCACTGTCTGCCTTTGGTGGACATTTCAAGCCACCAATATGAATATAGACGATTATTCATTTATGATAAGATATATGTTACCACTTAGCGATCGCCAACAGCCCCTTCCTGGGGTGGTATTATAAGATTCCATTCTTTTTTTTCTTTTTTTAAACCACTTCAGACTCAACCACAGCAAGAGACTTGCTCATGATTTTATCCATTAATTCCATCTCTACTTCGGTTTTGCATCATTTGTGGTGTTCCGAATGCTAATTTATATATTTATCTTTTACTTATTGTATTAATTTTTATTTTACTTATCAAATGTAATTATAATTATAAATCATACCCACCCACCCCCTCCCACCCCATCCCCTAGTGGTTTGTTCCCTCCTTTTTATCTTCTTTCATCATCTATTGTCCGCTATTATATAAGATTCCATTCTATACACTTTCTCCTTCTTTATTTTTCTTGTTTCCATGTCATTTCCTCTTTTTCGCTTTCTTTCTCTTTACTTTTGTCTTCTTCTCGCTATACTGTATCTACAATATTTGGAAATGTTTTATGACTCTAAGGGGGTGCAATTCTCCTAATTTTGGCGGCCTAGGAAAATGTCTCTGGCCTACATTCAATAGACACACCTGCCTATTAGAATTATTGCATGTGTTTATTTTCATATATTTGTTTCTGATATTTATTTTTTATTTATTTTTTTACATATATGCAATGCTGACACTGCAATTTCCGATACCTGTATAACTTTTATATTCTCTTCAAAAAACTTTGATGTAAAAAATAAATAAATAAATTATAATTTAACAAATGCAACCAAGTCTCAGGAACATTTAAATAACATAGTATTAATTTATAACAAATAATAGGAATTATCTGTATAAACTCTTAAAAGTAACCATTCATCCTTTCCTTAATCCAAGTGTCCAATATTTCCCCAATTTATCATGTATCCTGTTTCATTGTAGTCTTTTTTTTTCAGGCAAAGTAAAATAAACCAATGCTACAATGAAACCGCATAATAAAAGTAAGGAATGTTTAAGATTGTATCCTGATAATTCTTAATATTTCTAGTTAATCAATTAAGGGACTCTTGGATTATGAATAAGGGGAATTTTTATTTTTAAAGGATAAGTTCACCTTTGTAAAGAAATAAAAAAAAAGATAAATGCACATCTTTTTGCAGGTAAATTTTTTTTATAAGTGTTTCTGTCTGCTTGTACATCGTATGGACAGGCAATTATACAACGGCAGGAAGCATCAATGAACAACCTAGAACGTTCATCAGCGCCCTTCTAGTTCATTGAGAAATACAAGCCATCAGCTGCGAAGGCTGTTGGTACTTGTTGTTCTCCCATTCACAGAATTCTGTGAATGAACGATGAGGGTGAGTGGTCCGAGCCCCACACGACCTCCTTTTTATTGTGGCAGCGGGTGCAGGGAGAAGATCCTCAGCCCGCTGTCACAACGGGGGATCAGGGGGGTAACAGTAATATGTTACACCATGAATAAAGGGGTAACATGTTACAAAAGGTGAACATTAGGGATGAGCCGAACACCCCCCCGTTCGGTTCGCACTAGAACCTTCGAACGGACCGAAAGTTCGTGGGAACATTTAGAACCCCATTGACGTCTATGGGACTCGAACGTTCGAATTCAAAAGTGCTAATTTTAAAGCCTAATATGCAAGTTATTGTCGTAAAACGTCTTTGAGAACCTGGGTCTTGCCCCAGGGAACATGTATCAATGGAAAAAAGTTTTAAAAACGGTTGTTTTTTCAGGAGCAGTGATTTTAATGATGCTTAAATAATAAAAAAAAAAAAATATTTTAAATATTGTACCTGCTGGGTGTCTATAGTACGCCTCTGAAAACGTCTTTGAGAACCCGGGTCTTGCCCCAGGGAACATGTATCAACGGTCGTTTTTTTTAGGACTCCTGAAAAAACAACCATTTTTAAAACTTTTTTTCCATTGATACATTTTCCCTCGGGCAAGACCCGGGTTCTCAAAGACGTTTTCACAGGCATGCTATAGACACCCAGCAGGTACAATATTTAAAGTATTTTTTCGTTATTTTTTTTGACACTCTCTCTGTCCTCTCTTAACCACCGCAACACACAACACAAGGCCGACCTGCAGGCAGCCTTTTATAGTGTTGGGCGTGTACTAAACCCCCTGAGCCATAATTTGGCCAATTATGGCTCTCCGTTTTTTGCAACCTGTGATTGGCCAAGCATGCGGGTCATAGTGCATGCTTGGCCAATCATCAGCCAGCGATGCCGCAGTGAATTATGGTCTGTGAAACGTAACTCGAATTTGGCACGAATGACCCGTTTTGTTCATATTTCGTCGAACGATCGAACATACGATGTTCAAGTCGAACATGAGTTCGACTCAAATACGAAGCTCATCCCTAGTGAACATATCCTTTAAGGTTTTTTACCATTTCTTAATCTTTGTAACAAATTGTAGCACCCTCCTAGTTGGTAGGCTGCTACATAATTTAGTTGGCTCCTCTGTAGGCAGAGGACCCGAGGGGTTGATTGTGCTGGGCTGTTCAGTGTCTCATAGGCTGAAGCTCTGCCACTCCCCCTGTCTTCCGGATAATTCCAGAAGTATAGTGGGAGGAAGGGCAGAACAAGCAGTCTGAATATTTATGGATCCTTAGCCAATCCCTGGAAAAGGGTTGTCCAGTAGGAAATTCCCAGGGTCCAGCCATCTGGAGGAGACCCCTGTGCTGGAGAAGAAGGAGAAAGCCCTCAGGACTAGCTGGGGACCCTACCGGAGAGAGAGCGAGATAGTCTGGGTCAGCATCTGGACCAAAAAGCCAGGGGATCTGGCAAAGGGTTGCACAAGAAAAAACACTGTAGTGTGTTGCTGACTTTAGAGTATTACTGTTTAGTTTGTGTTTTGACATTATTTCCAGCATCCTTTTTTGAGTCTGATAGTATTCTAAAATGGATTCTAAAATTCCCAGTTCTACTTTACGGCTGCCTGGATTACCCTTTTCCTTGGACCGAGGTGATGAGGCTGAATCACTGTCTGGACCCCGGGAAGGTTTACATAGGATGCTGTATAGCAAACCCAAAGAGTGTACAAGTACTGTACACAGTACATACAGCGCTCCTAGGAAAAGCGAAGAGTCACTTGGTCCATTGGAACTTTCATCTGTATCTGTAGACCATCAAAAGGGTAGAGGACGGGATTAGGCAACTGGATGGAAGGATGAAAAAGTGATCGATGGATGGATGGCTGAGCAGTAGAAGGGACCGAGACTGGAACCTCTGCAGCTCCCGTAGAAGATCTGGGTAGGATCACCTCAATGTCGGAGAAAATGTACAGCAGGGAGCTGAGGTCAACATCAAATAAAAAGCACTTTATTAAAATAAGCAGCACACTTACATTGAAGTTTGCATGGATCCATGCTGTTTCATGCGAACTTCAATGTAAGTGTGCTGCTTATTTTAATAAAGTAATTTTTATTTGATATTGACCCCAGCGCCCTGCTGTTCGTTTTCTGGCTTGGGAAACTTCACTCCTGAGCTAAAAACTAAATGTATGACCTGCCCTGACTGCTGTGCAGGGTGGAAAAATCGTGCAAAATAATGAATCCTTTGGCAGGTAAAACAGTGGACCATATGTTTTCTTCCATAATGTAGTAAATCTACATTATCTTAAGCATGTTCATTTGCTTTTGTTCATTGTAAGCTTGTTTCATGTCCTATACTTTATTCATATAGACATGAAAGGCAGCAGAATTCTCTGAATAAAAAGGAAAAAGAAAATTACTTAGAACTTAGAAAATGACTGCTCAGGGCTGCTACAAGTAGGTCATAGGCAAATGAACTTTATAAAGCTACATATAATTATGCAGTCTTGAACCAACACACAATTATCATACTGTATGTATCTCCTAGTTAAATCACAGTTCCTGCAATTATATACATAACATGCTGGACTGAAATGGTTCAATATTCCAATTATGTTTGTGCATATACCTCTAGGTGATCTGGTTTCTCTGTCTGGTTTTGTGAACTGTGTGTATATTTTCAAATAGGAAAAAGATATTGCAAAACTCTTTAATCAAACATTACTCTTTTATTATTAAAGACAGTTCAATGTTATTAGTACCAGAAAGTGCTATATTACTAGAAATCTAGTTTGTTCTGTACCAGAGTAGGGATGAGCTTTGTATTCGAGTCAAACTCATGTTCAACTCGAACATCGTATGTTCGATCGTTTGTCGAATTACGAACGTTTTGGGCCGTTCGCGCCAAATTCGAGTTGCTTTTCACGGCCCATAATTCACTGCGGCATCACAGTGCATTGCTGGCTGATGATTGGCCAAGCATGCACTATGACCCGCATGCTTGGCCAATCACAGCTTGCAAAAAACAGAGAGCCATAATTGGCCAAAGCCAGGGTTGCTTTGGCCAATTATGGCTCAGGGGGTTTAGTACACACCCCACACTATAAAAGGCTGCCTGCAGATCGGCCTTGTGTAGTGTGTTGCGGTGGTTAAAAGAGAGAAGACAGAGAGAGAGTGTCATTTTTAGTAGGTAGATAGAGCAGGCAGGCAGGCAGGCTAGTCAGTTAAATTTACAGTGTGTAGAGGATATATATGCATCCCAGGTGTTGTATATATATTTATACATTGTATAGATTAGCTAGATCTGCACTTCCTAATTTACTGGCAGGCAGGTGATTGTGCTAGCTGCAGTATTCTCATGTGGTGTACTGCCTGTGTCCTCTGCAGTGTGCACCTAAAGCTACGTGGTGTGTACTGCCTGTGTCCTCTGCAGTGTGCACCTAAAGCTACGATGTGTGTACTGCCTGTGTCCTCTGCAGTGTGCACCTAAAGCTACGTGGTGTGTGTACTGCCCGTGTCCTCTGCAGTGTGCACCTAAAGCTACGTGGTGTGTACTGCCTGTGTCCTCTGCAGTGGGCACCTAAAGCTACGTGATGTGTACTGCCTGTGTCCTCTGCAGTGTGCACCTAAAGCTACGTGGTGTGTGTACTGTCTGTGTCTGTGCTATTTTTCTCAATGATTTTAATCCATATTGCAGGGACCAGACATTAAATTAAAGCCGCAAGCAGTTTTAAATTACTTTTTTCTTATAGTAATCTCATTTTGTGCAGGGACAGTTCTAAACACGTGCCACTTCACAGGCATATTATAGACACCCAGCAGGTACGATCTTTAAAGGAATTTTTCATTTTTTTTTTCACTTTAATCATCATTAAAATCACTGCTCCAGAAAAAACGACAGTTTTTAAAACTTTTTTTTTCATTGATACCCTGGGGCAAGACCCGGGTTCTCAAGGACGTTTTACGACAATATCTTGCATACAGTATTAGGCTTTAAAATTAGCACTTTTGAATTCGAACGTTCGAGTCCCATAGACGTCAATGGGGTTCTAAATGTTCGCGCGGTCGGTCCGTTCGAAGGTTCTGGTGAAAACTGAACGGGGGGGTGTTCGGCTCATCCCTATACCAGAACAACAAAAGCAATATCTCATGAACCATATTTAGGCTGGCACCACATTGCAAAAGCAGCACCATATTAGGGACAATGGTACTACGGTATGTTCAAGAGCATCATAATCCTTTTTGCAATCCTGATTGACAGTATTTTAAAAACTAGCTATATTAGGTGCAGAAAACACAGGTTAATAACCCACTTTACTGAATATGCTTTGTGAATTTAGTATTCTAAAGAAGCGGCATAAGTATACATTAAAGCATTTGCAACGCTTTTCTGGGAGAATGGGGCCTTAAAAAAATCCCAGGCCTAATTCATGAAAACCTTGTGGTAGGTTTGGTGTAAATTATGAAATTCCCTGTAGTGCTTATTTGTTTCACCTTCACAACGGACAGGTGTTGCTGTGACAAATAAAAAAAAAACATTACCTAATTTCAAAGGAAAATATTGACATTGATCTGGGGTAATAAGAGACCTGGGGTGAAAAGGCGAACGCTATTCACACCTAAGCGTAGAGGGTGTTTTGGGGCTCCCCATCCTTCTAAAATACTTTCAAGTGGCACAACTAGCCCAACTGGTTTACTTCCATACACACAAATGTTTTATTACCTTGGGTGTCTGTAGAGCAGGGGTGCCCAACCTTCTGAAGAGCAAGGGCCACTTAAACAACTTGGTAATCAGTCGCAGGCCACAATGAGCGGAGCGGACGGGTGATGGGTCACGGCTACGCTATAGGCCCTCCGATCCACCCAGATGGAAGGCGACAAATGTTTTTCGGATTGGAGGTAGGCGGGCGTAAACGGACATCTGTCGCTCTGTAGAGGTGAATTGAGGGTCCCATTTGGATGGGCTGATCGTGTGAAAAGGGCCTAAGACTGCTTTCACACTGATGTGCTGCAGTTTATCCATACCGCGAGTGCAGCTGTGTCTATCCTGCGGGTTATCTGAACTTTGTAATAGACTCCGCCTGTGTCAAAAGCCAGCGCTGTAGAGGAAGCATTGGCTTATGGGGCTCTGCTCCACAGCTGATTTCTTCCTCTACCACCAGCTTCACATCACAACACTGATGCTGTGGTATGGCAGGTTGCGATCTTTTTTTGCCAACCCGCCATTCCAGAGCAGAAGGTCGCGGGCCACATCAGAGGGCTCCGCGGGCCACATGTGGCCCCCGGGCCACTGGTTGGCCACCCCTGCTGTAGAGTCTATATCTATTCCCCTGAAACCCATTAGCTATTTGATGTGGGTGTCCATCAAGGCTAGAAACCTTATTCTATGCCCCACCCTCTCCTTCTCCTTAAAGCGGTAGTTCACCCCCCCCGACACGATTTTACCATCGAGACAGGCATTGTAGCACGAGCTACAGTATGCCTGTCCCGATTTTTTTAACCCCGGACTCACCTTGTAATCGGACATCGTAGATTTCGGCTCCCGCGGGGAATGGGCGTGCCTATGGAGAGGGAGGATGATTGACGGCCGGCCCTGGCACGTCACTCTCCCCGAAGACAGCCGGAGTAGGTCTCGGCTCTTCACGGCGCCTGCGCACAGGGTATGCGCACGCGTCGTGAAGAGCCAAGCCTATTTCGGCTATTTCCGGAGAAGCGTGACGCGCCAGAGCCGGCCGTCAATCATCCTCCGTCTCCATAGGCACGCCCATTCCCCGGTATCTTCGATCTACGCGTACAAGGTGAGTACGGGGGTAAAAAATTCGGGACAGGCATACTGTAGCTCGCGCTACAATGCCTGATTTTATGGTAAAAGAAAAAAAATTTTTTTTTTCGTTGATAGGGTGAACCCCCGCTTTAAGACTGTGGGACAGACTTATTGCATCTCATCATCTTAAAGGGGTTGTAAAGGCAGAAGGCTATTTTATCTTAATGCGTTAGCTGCCTAACACTTACCTGAGGTCCCTCCCTGTCCAGCGATGTCCACGAGTGTCTCAGCCATCCGAGATTCTGCTTCCTGATTGGCTGAGACACAGCAGTGGCGTCATTGGCTCCCGCTACTGTCAATCAAGTAAATCAGCTAGCCAATCAGGGGAAAGAGGGGTCAGGACCAGGTCGGGTCAGAGCTCTGTGTCTGAATGGACAGTGGGAGCTGTGACTCTGGTGCCCCCATAGCAAGCTGCTTGCTGTAGGGGCACTGAACTGGAGGGAGGGACCAGGTTTACATAAGAGGGATCTGAGAAGAGGAGGATCTGGGCTGCTCTGTGAAAATCCACTGCAACAGAGCAGGTAAGTATAACATGTTTATTATAATGTAAAGCATAGGTAATCCATGCTAACCTCAAAGGTGCATGAGTGGATAAGATAGATATAAAAATCTAACTATAACGGTGATCCTGAAGTATAAGGTGATAGGTGCTGCAACTAAAATATGGCTGAAATAATCCAGCTAATGCTCCAAATACTCCACCGACTATCTACGGATTCCAATCGATCTCCTTCCTGGTAGGAGATCGATTGGAATCCTTAGAAGGTCGGTTAAGGATTTGGAGCATTAGCATTATATGAGAGGAAGTTTTATACATACATCTGTTGTTCGGGATACAAGAAAAACATCCTTTGTAGCTACTTTAATATGGACATTTGTCATTTATTTTTATCACTATTTGTTGTTTAAACATTTTTTATCTTTGTACTTTGTTTGCTTCACCTGAAGGTTGCCATCTATTTCCATTTTTGAACATATTATTTTTATAGGAAAAAAAAACAAGTCTTTACAATAACTTTAAGTCTGTGCACAAGCCCCTAGCTCCGTTATGTATTAATTCATCTTTCACTCCAGTTTGCACCCCTATAATATTCAAATGGTTAACCAATAAGGAATTTCTGCAGATTGCTGATATATGTTTTGGTGGGAGTGTTCCTTTACTCTCGGACATAGAGTTATACTGCAATACACAACTAACTAATTTTCTAGATACTTTGCAATGTCAGGGAGAGATATCTAGGTTCACCGCCTTTGAAGCACTGTGTAGATCATGTGATAAACGCTCACTTTTTTTCAGCAATATACTCTATATTAATGTCCAAATCTACCATACAGCAATGTATATTTAAATAGGAAAGTGATCTAAATGTGGAATTAGAACTTAACGACTGATGTAGGATAACAGGTCATGCTTCCAGACCATAGATCAATGCATCTATAACAGAGGCCAACCTTCAAAGTTTTACTTCGATGGCATATGATCCCGATAAAATCGGCCTCCTACATTACCAGAGCCTCATCTATGTGCTCAGAGGTTGTGGCCAGAAAAGCTTGTTCCTTAATGTTTGTTGGGTTTGCCCAAAAGTCTGCAAATTTTGGCTCAGCATGTACAATGTTATATACTCATTGAGGGGAAAAAACCTTAGAAAAAAAAAATGACAAGCTCTATTGGGTCAACCAGTATTAGCGACTTCAAGGCATGTACGAATTCTAATATGCTTTGTGTCCATAGCTGCAGGTATTGCTAAAGCTAGATCTTGGATGTCTCCTACTATCCCGTTTTCATATAGTTAAAACTAAATTAACCTGAATAATGGTTATTGAGAAACTTTCTGCCATTCTAAATAATAAATATTTGGATTTGAACACCTCATCAAAAAGATGGGAGTAAATGTGCATACTAGATCAGCTTTCCTGATCAGTTTGTTGTGATGTGCTGATGGGACACCAGGAGTCATGTACCTTAAAGGGGGGCACTCCTGGTCGCTATCCCTAGAACTAGGGGAGCGAGAGGGGCTAGACACTGAATACCTCTATTTAGCTCAGGTATATGATCATAAGATTGTATATGATCAGCTACCTTGTTTGTTACAAGCCTAATAGTCTATTTCTGTCCAAATTCTGTATTTAACTGACTCGGTAGGACCTTGAACTGTACACTTACTATAAAAATACTAATAAAAACGATTGAAAAATAATTACCTCCAGTTCATAGATCGCAGGCTCAAGGTTTTTTACCTTCATGCATTCTATGCGTCAAGGTAAACAACTTCTGTGTGCAGCTGCCCCCCCTAATACTTACCTGAGCTTCATCTTTATTCTAGTGCATAAGAGCCTCGGCTCCCCTGGGTCTCTCCCTCCTCAATGACTGAGACAGCAGTGATAGCCATTGGCTCCCACTACTGTCAATAACAGCCAGTGAGCCAAGGATTGAAAAAGTGGAGGCGGGGCCGAGCTACGCTCAATGTGTGAATGGACACTAGTCAGAAGGAGTGATGGCCGGGGACTGGGGCTGCTCTATGCAAAATCACACAGTGGGTAAGTATAATGTGTTTGTTATTTAAAAAAAAACTTTAATATCACTTTAAGACCAATTTTATGTTGTCATACAAATAAAGGCCACAGTGCTCATCCACTACCCCCAACCTTTTTCTGGTTGCTAGAACAGTGTCAGCTAAGCAGCCTTACTGGTTGCTAGGATGCCATCAGATACACAGTGTCAATGGTTGCTAGGACACTGTCGACTGTGCAGCATGTCTGAAGAATCAAACTGTCGATCAGTGCACAGCATCAATATCAAATGACAGCCACACTGTGTATTATACACCTGCCCCCTGTTTCTGATAGGCTGTTTTACCAGGGGTAGATATTGCACAGTCCGGCCCAATGTTATTATAGCTAGATCCTGTGAACTGGCGTACCTACGATAACAAATATATATATTTCTGTAAATGTGAATGCATTGGTACTATTTATTTGCTGTTTATTAAAAAAACATTGGTTGCAGTATATAAAACATAGTCTATGAATATCTAAACTATAAGCATTCTGCAAGGAACACTAGGAACATTTCTAGAGTAACAGCAGAAAGTGTATTAGCTATACAGAGGAAATGTTGACAGGCAATGATTTCTGCTAAATTTAGTACTGACTAACAGATAGCTAAAGACTCCAGTTTGTAAGCAAAGTCCATTCTAAAAGGCTCAATTTGTGAAAATGATTTGTGATGTACTCCATAACTGGCAGCTAATGGTCACCCAGCACACCTTTTGAATTGCGAGTCCCTAGCCACCACGGGCACACAGAAGCCACCAGTTTGCAAAGTGTTTAGCATTCTGTGTATAACTTTTTAAAAAAATGTTTTTTTTTTTTTTACTGAAATCATTTATTAGTCCACATTTTATGTTTTCACAAGTCCTTTAATGAAGAATTCTAGAACTGTTTATATCTAAACTAATACTTGACTTGAACAGTCTCTGAAAGGCATGGAAATCCCAGCATGAAGCATTTCTGTGTGGCCTTCACTCCAGTCACTGACCTATCACATAGGGTTGCCACATCATCCCTTTAATCCAGGACACATGTTAATTACACAGGTTCTGAGGCCGATTTAATGCAGATAAGGCACCAAGTGAGTTAATTAATACCTTAATTAGCCACATAACCTGTGTAATTAATAGGTGTCCTGGATTAAAGTGATGATGTGGCAACCCTACTATCACAAGCATGCAGCTAGTGAAGACAGAGAAAAGCCAGAACTCATAATATATATGCTTGCTCCAGGACAGTGACTCAAAGTAGAAAAGCCTTTGGAATAGCATGGCAGCCAGGCAACTAGCATTTTTAAAAGAAGATTCCAGTAATGCTAGCCTGCATATGTTGTTAGTTCAGGTTTCCGATAAACATTTCACAAACAAAGTTCACGTCCTCAGTTCAGGCCGTGTTTCATGTCTTATCCATATTGAGGGTGAAATATGAAAGATGGTCACAGTCTGTAGCCCCCAAACCCAAACCACTTCCTTCTAGTGTTGCCAACCTACCAGATTGAAATTTACTGACACTACACCCAAAATGTATTGGCATAGCCAAGTTTTTACTGGCATTTTCAAAAGTTAAAAAGGATTACAGTTTTAAGTGCAAATTTCAGTATTAAGGCTACAGACAAGTACAATATGCAATTGGCAATGTGATTTAGGATAAATATTAAGGCAAAAAAACATATTTCTTATTTTATTTTCCATATGTACACACACATGAAATTGACACTGCAACCAGTGTGCAGCACCACAGACCACTCCATTCAGTTCCGCTTAGCCCCCTTGCACCATGACATCACACAACATGCTCAGGCACCGCCTCCGCCAGACCCGCCCCCCATGATCATGGTTGCAATGCTTTGCAATGCTTTGCAGGTTAGTATGCAAAGAGAGTAAAAAAAAAATCACCAATTTTTTGTTTAGCCAATGTGGGTGCATTTATTTATTTGCAAAAGGCGGAATTAGCCCTCAAACTGATCATAAGGTAAAAAAAGAAAATTAATAAAGAGATGTCACCTTCAGTAAAAAAACCCTGTCAAAGTGATATTAGATCTAGAGCGATAGGCAGTTACATTTATACACAAGTATTGTCAGATAGCTGTGGGAGCTTTCTAGGAAGCTTTGGACATTCTATAATATATCTCCAATTCTGCAGAGAAAGTCTAGCTTCAACCCTCTTCACTTTAAATGGACTGATAGTGGGGCACAGTAAGGGGCTGGGGCAAGGGGCACAACTTCTCATCAAAATATAATGATGTGCAGAGTGTAGTAACTCAGGCCTCGTACACACGACCGTTTTTTTGAAAACCGCTCGTGTGTACGAGGCTTTCAGGTTTCTCGTCGGGAAATCTGGCCAGAATCTCGACGAGAAACGTCACTGCGTTCTTGCCTTTCAAGAAAGGTCAGTGTGTACACTTGGGCAGCAAGAGATTCTTCCCAAGAATCTCGTCGGGAAAAACAATGTTTTTTTCCTGACGAGATTCTTGCCCGTGTGTACGAGGCCTTAGAGAAATCATGTTCCTTGAAACTGACTGCAATAAAATGAAATGTGTGGGAGGTGTTGACTATTGCTATCCTCACTGACCTTTGCACTGCCAACCCGAAAAACATTTTCAACGTTTTCTTCTACATGTAATGTTACCAAATAAAAAATTAACAGAGTTTTATTTTAGAATGTTTAAATTGGAAGAAGGCAACATAATATGGGATAACAAGATGACCTTGGTTCTTGAGTGTCTAAGGAGGTTTATAGATTGATCAATGAGTGTTAGGAAAGGAAAAAGTGATTTTGGCAAAATGGATTTTGCAGCATAATTACTAAATTCACTGAAGCGGAAACTCTCAATCTCGCTCATTGAGTTGCTTAAGCAACTTTTGAAAAATAATAAAAAAGCAATCCAGTTTCTTAGTGTAGTTTATTTTATTATGTGTTCTTGTATATTCTTTTTTTTCATTTTCTGTATTGAATTGTTATGTGTGTAATGTCGGTTTAATTGTTAATTTGTGTTTTTGCTGTCTGTCATCCTGTTTCTGTGAAAACAAATCAAAACATAATGAGGTTAATACAGGGCGTTGTTGTATGGCAAAATAACATTTCCCCTTAAAGTGGTTGTAAAGGCTGCATTAAAGTAAAAAAACTTCTATTGTCAGCTCTTTCCCCCCCAGCCCAACCTAAATACTTAACTGGGCCCAAACCTAATTTAGCGATGTGTCCAAGAGCAGCGGAATTGCTCTCGCTCTCCCTCCTCACCATTGGCGTTCTGCTCTCAATCAAATCCAGAGAGCATGGGTGGGGCTGAGCCGCACTCAGTGGACACACAGAGGCCCAGGATCAAGCCCACATGTGTGCCACCATTGAAATAAGAGGAGCCCAGAGCGCCAGTGGGGAAGAGGAGGATCGGGGGTTCTCTGTGCAATACTATTTCAGAGAACAGGTAAGTATAAAAAGTTTCCTTAAATTACACTTTTATCTCTTTTAGATTGTAAGCTCTAACAGGCAGGACCCTCTTACCCTCTTGGTTTACATTGTATTGTAACTGTACCGACTCCATTTTTTTGTTAAATATATATAATATGAGGTGATCCACAGTATAAAAAGTGAGAAATCCACCCCTCCCCCACATAACACATCCTGGTAATATACAATGACCTGTGGATCACCTCATATTATGATAAACATAACATATGATAAACATGTCTAAGCTAGATATGTAAATAACCTGTCACTCAAAGCAAGGAGAGAGAAAAGGACTTTGTATTTAGACAGGGTTTTATCTGGAAGTCTGTTAATTTTCACTAAACAATAAAAAGAGGATTGCTCAGAGCTGGATTAACACTGTGTGGCAAGACTGGGCACAGATGACAGGAAATCTTATACTCTACATTGTGACATCAAAATAAATGTTGGGTTTACATCCACTTTAAGGGCAGTGCAAGCTATTGGTGCTAAATACATTTTGTATTATAATATTCTCCCTTTTTTTGCCACAAATCTTGGGGAAATTGGTACATTTTGATCATCTCTAGTAAGTAAAGGGGATGTTCAAAGAATATACTTTTTAAAAATATATATATATATTTTGTTATTGTTCTGATACTTCCATTATTGTGATGGCACACCCTGTATATTTTATGTTCCAAGGCTTTAGGCAGAAGACATACAAAACGTGTTTAACTGGTATACACAGATTGCTTCCACTAATCTCTCTTAGGAGATCAAACTGGAACTGAAAGTGACTAAAAAAGGAGGTCCTTCAAAGTTTCTGTGCTATAGAAAAAAATGACAAATCATTTTAACTGTTAATGACCATCATTAAATCATGTTTCTATGGCCCATTTCTACTGTGGGGTTGGTCAACAAACTGCAGTTCAAGTGCACCTTTTTTAATCTTTCTTTTTTTTTTTTACTGTCAATGAAGGCTGCTAGATATTAACATTATGTAATGCCATTTTTTTATGCAGGAAGAATAAATTAGAACAGTATATTCAGATAACATAATGTACATTTAGAGCACATCTTTTCTATTAAATAGTGTACAGTGAGATGTGAAGGTGATATGGGGCAGGTACGTCACCAGGCCAACCTTTGCTGGTGCTCAAAAGCAGGAAAAGCCCAAGGAAGTCAATCAGATGAGATCTGGGAGACAAACAGAGGAAAAGGTTGCTGGGATAGAAAAGGAAAACAATCCCAGACAGTTCTGTTCATTTGGGTCAGTAGAAGCATGGCACCTGTCTCAACAATGCTTAAAGTGTAACGGCTTGTTCATATGGGGCACTTTACTGCAGGCCCCATGCAAGTCCATGTTTTCCCGGAACGGGGATGCACAGGTGTTGCATGCATCTCTGTGCCGGCATCCATTTGTTTCTGTTGGGACATGCAGCTGCATGGACACAGTCGCTGTGTCCTAATATAACATATGGGTGAGTGTGGGTGCAGTCCCCGAACACACCCTATATGCGTCACCTGCACGGTTCATGCAGCTGTATGTTCCAATAGAAGTGAATAGGATGCCAGAAAGGGAATGGATGCAACACCTGTGCATCCTTATGTTGGGAAAACACAGACCTGCGTGGAGGGCGCAGTAAAGTGCCCCTTGTGAATGAACCCTAACTCAAATTTTTTGTTGAATAAAAATATTCACAGCTAATTGATCAATCAAATTGATCTTTTTTTTTTTGTCAAAACTTTCTCTGTTCTGAATAAATTGCTGTTTGATTCCTCATGCCCTCTCTGAAACAGATTTTTAAATAAAATGGACTGTGTTTATTATAACCACCTGGTGTAAAATCCACGTTGTAATGAGAAAAGCTGCACAATCTGCATTCTTGTGACCGCATCATATTATTACACTCCGATCTTTTATCACTTACAAACAGCCTTTACTACTAAACTCTGTCCAGACAAAAGAGTTGTATTTTTTAAATGTGTATATTTCATTGCCTCGCCTTGTAAGTCTGTGTTTAAATATGGGGATCTGGCTTATCTTGCATTTTTAGTAATCAAGTTAGCAAATAAAGGGCATCACTAAGGCCTCATGCCCACTAGGCATTAAAAACCCTGCTTTAAAGGGCATTTGGTTCACACTGTGGGAATAAAATCGTGCAAGTTCAGCTGATTTCATTACGGCATTTAATTTTTGCACAGTTTCTGCCCAGATGTCAATGAAAAGCGCACCCCAAAATCACCAAATATAGTACAGAAACTACTTTTGGAAATCGGTTCGACACCACAAATTGCACCCGATTTGTCAAATCGCGTGCCAAATCGCATCAATGTCAACCAGGGCTTAATGTCCCTTTATGTTAGCCTATGTGTACATGTACATATAGGCATTGACAGGTGTTTAGGAGCAGAAAAATAGAGGAGGTCTTCAGCGTAAAAAAACATGTGGCGTGTTTACATGCACTTAAGCACTAGGCACCTTTCGTGCTTGAGCATCCATTCATTCTATAGGCCAGACTAGTCTAGCCAATGGAATTTGCCCAAGCACTTGACGTGCCTCAATGCATTTACATTTAGGCTATGGTGACAAGATTTTTTTAAATGAAATCCGGGGACATATTTTTACTAGTAATGGTGGCAATTAGTGACTCTCTGCCCATCACCGCAGCCTCCGCCCGCCTCCACTCTGTCAAGTCTTATGCCGCGTACAGACGATCGGACATTCCGACAACAAAACCGTGTTTTTTTTTCCAACGGATGTTGGCTCAAACTTGTCTTGCATACACACGGTCACACAAATGTTGTTTGAATTTCCCAATGTCAAGAACTGGCAGTGCAGCTCTTCTGCTTGATTCCGAGCATGCTTGGAATTTTGTGCATCGGAATTGTGTGCACACATTTGGAATTTCCGACAACAAAACTTGTTGTCGGAAAATTTGAGAACCAGCTCTCAAATTTTTGTTGTTGGAGATTCCGACAGCAAATGTCCGATGGAGCCTACACACGGTTAGAATTTCCGACAACAAGCTCCCATCGAGTGTACACGGCATTACTTTCCGGGCCCGGCTACTACTGGGTGGGGAGTGGAGGAAAATTACTCCGCCAGGGAAGGCAAGGAGATAAGCAGGCAGGCGGCTGGTTGGGACTTGAGCCAAGGCAGAAGAACATGCGAGGGGAGCTGAATGGGCATGCACCCGAAACTGAAGAAATATTCCCTCCGCTCCGACCCACACATGATCATCAGAAAGAGGCACAGATAATGGAAAAAAATACACTCCCTAAGCTAGTAGGAGCTGCATAGCGGGGGGTTGTAATTCAGATTTTTTTTTTTTATTCTGCACTGACTGTCTTTGAAATTGCCCCAGCTCCTGTTCAAATCCAATACGGGGACAAAACCGGGGACAGACGTGGTTCGGGGACAGTGTCCTCAATCCAGGGACTGTCCCCAGAAACTGGGGAGGTCACCCTAATTTTGGCACTTTTTTTTTTTTTTGCTTTTTCCTTCCCCAGAGCAAGGCGTCCAGGGGAGGAAAAGAAATGTCCTTCGTGCACGAGGCTTTAGTTTTAAAAACTTTCTTCAGTGTTATATCAAAAATGTAAACTCAGTGCAGACTTCTTGGTTTTCAAACAAGCAGGTAAATGAAATTTCTGGGGCCATCTTGTACAAACCCTTCAGGTTTCCATATTCCAAGGAAGCAACATTTACATATTTAACAATTTCAGAAACTTGCTGTATCTGCAAATTGAAATGTAAAGGTACTCTATAACATTTATTTACAACATGTCTTACAGTACACAGCACTAGCAAGTTGTTAGATGCTCATGGTAACCTTTTGACTTTAGTAAATCAGAGTCACTGACCTGAAGCAAGTATGCAGATCAGTTCTGATACTTGTTGCATATTCATTCTATGTCTAAGACTGAAACCAGAGAGCCATTGTGAACATCAGGATTGGCACCCTGCATATTTTGCCTATGACATGTTTCCTTTAATGGGCATTCGTGCTTGCATGTATGAAATCGTATAAGTCCCCTGTGATTTCCAAAGTGAAAAGGGCCTGACCCACCTCCCAGACTAACCATTGCAAGCTGGAGGTCGTGTGAACCAGGTCTTATACTTTGGAAATGAGCTCACTTGCTGAGAAATCCAAGTCTTGCAATGTGCGCACATAGGAATGCAGACCGCAATAAAAACCCAATAGGGGTACTACTCCTTCACACTCTACAAATGAAAAATAAACTTTGTTTGGAGGCTACTTTAGGTGTTTGGGAAAGGTTAGATTTTAGAGACATTTTAGGAAACTATAACTTTTTTTTTTTTTACACCAGCAAGGTGCTTTTGTACTTATTGTTACTCTGCATATGTGCATGCAGTTATTTCATGGCATTATACTTCCACAATTTATGTAAATTTGTAACTAACATCCCATCTACAGCATATTGTGTCTGTGAGCACAACTGCCCATTTTGTCTATGTTCTATTACTATACCATATATAGCTGCCTCAGTTGAGCTTACAGTGGCAACGCCTGCTATAATGGCATCACTCTCAGGAATGTTTCAGTTCCAATGGACCCATGCCACAGTCCTTAAAGAGACCCTGTTCCCACACCATTAATTTCAGCAAAAATGATCCCATAAGATTACATTTAATGTATTTTATGCATGTTAAGCCCCATACACACTATCAGTTTTCCTTCAGGTTTTTCTCTTCAGGTTTACCAAAACCATGTAGTGCAAGGGCCTGCCTGATTGCATACAAATTGAAACACTTAGGCCTCGTACACACGTCAGAGTTTCTCGGCAGAATTCAGTGAGAAACTCGGTCAGAGCCGGATTCTGCCGAGAAACTCTGTCGTGTGTACACTTTCGGCCCGATGCCGCCGAGGAACTCGTCGAGAAAATAGAGAACATGTTCTCTATTTTCTCGTTGTTCTATGGGAGAACTCGGCCCGCCGAGCTCCTCGGCGGCTTCAGGGCTGAACTCGCCGAGGAACTCGATGTGTTTGGCACGTCGAGTTCCTCGGCCGTGTGTACGAGGCCTTAAGGTTTGACCTCATATTAGATGGTTCTGGTAAACCTGAAGAGAAAAACCTGCAGGAAAACTGATAGTGTGTATGGGGCTTTACAGTAAAACCTTGAATTGCAAGCATAATTCGTTCCAGAAATATGCTTGTAATTCAAAGCACTTGTATATCAAAGCAATATTCCCCATTAGAAATAATGGAATGATTTGTTCCACAACCATTTATTCATAGGTCCTTCAGTTTATAGTCCATATAAAAAGATTATAGCAATGTGCAACCATAAAATGTCCACCCACAAATGGAAGCCTCCACAAGGGGATTAGAAGCAAAATCCAGCAGGAGCTACAGAGTATAAAAGAGAAGAGAGGCGCCTCTAAGTGTAGAAAAATTATGATAAATGTCATTCCTTCATTAACTGTAACCATTGCTACACTAATGCCGCGTACACACCATCGTTTTTCCTACACACCATCGGTTTGTCTGATGAAAACAGACCGATAGACTGTTTTCATCGGACAAACCGATCGTGTGTGGGCCCCATCTGTTTGTTTTCCATCAGTGAAAAAAAATAGAACATGTTTTAAATTTTTCCTATGGATAAAAAAAACGATAGAAAAATGCGATCGTCTGTATAAAACTCAATCGGTCAAAAATCCACGCATGCTCAAAATCAAGTCGACGCATGCTTGGAAGCATTGAACGTCATTTTTTTTGGGCTCGTCATAGTGTTGTACGTCACCACGTTTGGACACGTTTGGATTTTTGACCGATGGTGTGTAGGCAAGAGTGATGAAAGTCAGCTTCATCGATATCCAACAAAAAAATCCATCGGATTAGATTCCATCAGATATCCGATCGTTTGTATGAGGCTTAAGGCTTAAAAAGGGTTTGTCTATAGTTATATTTTCCTAACTTCAAAGTGGAACCTCACGCTTATCATAAAAATCATAGCAAAGACACCTTTAGAAACAGATACCTATAGACAGGGCTGCTGATAGAAATCGCGGGGCCCCACATAGACTACCTGGTATGGCCACCCCAAGAAAATATTAAAGCTAAAAATACAATAAATAGTATTATTAGCAGACACAAATACAACATAACTCACAGAATTCCTGCTAAATCTAAAAGATAAAATTGAGTTCATAAATAAAAATTAAGATGATAAAAATATACAGGCTGGGCAGTTCTGGGATCAGAGAGATGGAGGGATAAAATCAAAGTTGCAGAGATAACAAACTCAGGAGCAGAATTAATATTAGAGTCAGTGCTGGGAGGGGGATTAGTGAGGGATGACTGTCTCTTTCTCAGGAGGTAAAAGCTGGCATTAAAGCGAGGGGAGAGTCCAGCTTTTAGCGAGTTCTGCAATGGTCAGCCATCACTAACCCCCCTCCCTGTGTGGGCCCCACTGTGTGCTTGGGCCCCCTATAAGTGGACTGGTGGTCTACCCCTATCAGCGGTCCTGCCTAGAGATATAAAGTGCTCTCCCCCAAAGAGACCACTGGAAATAGACAGGTTCTTCCATAATAGAACAGAGGCTGCCAGCCCCAGACACAGTTCCAAGGACACATGCTCAATCTAGGGGATGCCTTTTTATAGATTTGGACTCCTTTAGCAGCAGCCTTTTTCTTGCGGGGGATGGGGGCAGGGTGCAGAAAGTAATGGCCAGCTAATCTGGAACTATATGCCTGAGATCCTAGTTCAGGGCTGTAACGGTACCCCAAATGGGACAGGAGTTAAAGCCGTTTAGGATATTCCATTCCCAAACACAAGGCAGGTACCGACACCCCACAGTCAGGCAAACAGCTCTCTATGAAGTTCAAGAAGGTCTGACAATCTTTATTGAGAAAGCAGGCTCTTATGTACACAAAAGGAATACTGCAGTAACCAAATGAACTATGAACCAACTCCACCCACAACATCACACAATGGTTTCATAATGAGCCCCCCCCCAATACACATCATCCTTAATACATATTTTAGCAGACATCCTGATTCCGGGCCCTGGCCTAATTTACATAAGCTAATTAACTACAGCTGATGACTCAGACGTCTGACCTTTAGGCTGTCTGTTAACTTACAATACACATTATTACAGTAGCAGACTTAATTACCACAATAGACAATAGAATGCAATCACACCCCAACTCATCACAGCAAGCTTTATAGTACACTACAGCCAACACACAATATATATACAATGTATACCACATAAAAATCTGACTAGCACAGACCATAGTGGGGTTCTCATTCACCCTGTGCCCCTATTAGAGACACAGGATGATCTACACTTAAGAGGCATCGGGGAAGCTGAAACAGGAGTATCTCATACTTTCTAAGAGCTTCTGGGTCCCACGGGCCCTTCCGTTACAAGGGCCTTACAATGTACAAGGACAACTGTCAGTGTGACCTATTCCAGTTTCTATGAGACACTCTTCAGTGAGGGAGAGAAGGATCCTTCTCCAGACTAGCCTCCACAGGTGATGCCCTCCAGCAAATGTTCTTTAATCATATCTCCTTCAGGCCCTCAGTCACATACATATGCTGAGGCACAACAACAATTCTTAGAGCACACACTGGCTGTCTCCCATGGGCCAAAGCCCCAAGCGAAGAAGGTCAGAACAGGCCCCCCAAACATTTATTGTCTCTCCAGCCACCTTCTGGGTGTCCCTTCCCAGGGATTGGCTGAAGATAAAAAAAACCTTCATAACTCATTGGTTGACTCTCCTACTGTATTTTCTGGATGCTTCTTCCAGGAGCAGGCAAGAGTAATTAACCACCAAACTTAGGGACAACTGACCAGACCAGAAAAACAGACCACTACTCCACAAAACACAGCAGACCCAAACTAAATTTAGCCTAACTGAGGCAGGGAGCTACAGATAATTGCAGGCTAAGTTTTCTTTGCATACCTTATTTTTTTCACCCTATTCTTCTCATTGCAGCTATTTTCACTAAAGCCCTGTTCACGTTACTCGTCACTGGAATGCCCGTTCCTGCTCTCAATTTTATTTGTGATCGTGATTACCACACATGTTACATACCACACATCTTCACTTGGATGGGCTGCCCTATGCACGTTTGTCATGGCAGAGAAGCTTGGGGTTCAAGGTTTGGCCCTGATCCAGATGTGTCTTTACTTTCCTGCAATTTTCGCACATTTTGTCACATGACAATCACAGAAAAATCATGCTGTGTTTGGAGAATAATTGCCCTCAAACGTTGCCATAATTTTAGTGCACTTTGGAATCATGGGCAGAATCGCGCTAATTCTGCACGCGTTTTCAAATTCTTAAGTGTGAACAGTGCCTAAGGGCAGATGAATCCATCTGCCTTTACTTCCTGAAACTCTGGATCTGCCTCGTGGAACATGTCCCCTTGTTCCTTTCTAAGGGGACAATCCTGCTCACCCCACCCCCATTAAAACAGTAAATCTAAGGACTGGTAAGATGTAATATAATTTTGGTCTTGGATTTGGGTACACTTTAATTATTGCCACTACTGTCTGTTTGTTGCCCTTGTAGTGTCACAACTGCTCGTTTGTTGCCCATATAATTATTTAACCATTCATTTAACAACTTCCCATCCGCCATATGTATATAAACAAGTTTGGATGGGAAGGGTGATATCTTGGTCATCTGCTGGCAATTCCCTACAAAGTAAAAGTAATCCTATCAGCTAAAGAGCCGCTTGATTACTTTTACAGGTGGTGCAAGGGGGTCTAACCCTTTCCCACCACTGTCACCTTTACTGGGCTGTCCCATATGATATAGCACCAAACCTCCTGTGTAACTCCAAACTAGTAACCTGTAAAGGCTTTTAAAGCTTGGAGATTTTTAGGTATCGTAGTTTGGTGCCATTCCACAGGCAAATGCAATTTTTAAAGCGTGACATGTTTGATATATATTTACTGAGTATAACATCATCTTTTATATTTTACAAAACAATTGGGTAATATATTGTGAGTTTTGCATTAAAAGCATTTAAAGTGAATTTTTCCCCCAAAAAATTGCATTTGAAATACTGCTGCGCAAATATTGTGTGATATAAAAATATTCAGCGCCCATCATTTTATTCTCTAGGGCCTCTGTTTACAAAAATATATAATGTTTGTGGGCTGTAAGTGGTTTTCTAGCAACAAAAATTATGTTTTTTACATGTAGGAGAGGAATGTCAGTATTGGCCCAGACTGAACGCGGTTAATGCCCCTATATTTTAATGATTGCTTGTTTGTTTCCTATATACTTCCACTACTAATTGTTTGTTGCCCATGTACTATCACAATTGTCTATTTGTAGTCCACACATTGTCACGTGAGAGATCAGATTTGTCTGATATGGATGTCTATGCACATTTATCACTTGTATGACCAAAATCTTGTGTCATTTTCAGTTCCTGCTGACCTTTGGTGCTCATATTGCCTTGCGTGCCATGCCATAACACAACTTGCATAGAAGATGAAGCAACTCAGCGGTCCCTATTTCCTGAGTATGCTGAAGTGGAATACTGCTGTTTGTCAAATATTCTCCCTCAACCTGCTGTAAATACACATAGGGTTGTGGTCACATTACTTCACAGTCACACAGGGAAGCAGAAGGAAATGATTAAGGTCAGTGTGAAGGTCTGTTGCTAACTGATAGAGTTAGGGAGTGAAAATGGCAGTTATAGGAATAGAAAAGCAACTCTAGTTTGTTGCTTGTCTTTTCTAACCCAAAAAATTGGTGCTGTAAGTATAGTCACAATTAGGCTGCATTCACACCTGAACGCGGCGTATTTTACCGCGATTTGCCGCGACAAATTTCAGCGTTTTGTCCCGTGATTTGCCGCGACAAAACACGGTAAAATATGCCGCGGTAACATACACAGGAGGGGTGATCAACATTGTCGGCTATGGCCGAACGCCGAAAGCCGCCTGAAAAAAAGGTCCGGGACTTGTTTTGAGCTTCAGGCGTTTCGGCGTTCGGCGTGGAGATGTGAACCATCTCCATAGCCGACAATGTAAAATCACCCCTCCAGCGTATTGCAAGCTGCAATAGCGTCGCTCTACAGGCGACAATACCCCGAGGTGTGAATGGAGCCTTACAGTTGAAACAGATGTGTAAACTGTATTAAAGTTTTTTTTAGGATATGATTTTTCTTGACTATTTACATTGGTCCAGCTTGGACCAACTTACAGCCTGCCTTCTATGGTCTAAAATCCATCTGGTTTAGTAAGGACCAGGCACATTACAATCCAGGTGGTTATACAGAAGTGAAGCTATCGATCAACTTTTTTTAAAACCACCCTGTTGGGTTTTCCCCACTCGATCAACAATGCAGGCTATATTAGGATCAGTGTATTCTGACGGAAGGGAAGCTTCCCCGCTGGTAAAACTCAGTTGCTCAGCCGAAAGGCTTCCCCCATCCACATTGAATGCGTGGATAGGGGGATCAAGTCTCATTCAACCCACTGGTCAAAGAAACTTAACTGACTCATGTAGGGCAGGGACGTGCAGTGAGGTCAGTGGCTGGTGAGGCACTGGCTAGTATCAGAGCCAGATATACACAGGTTACATACGCTGTGAACATTAGAGCGAGAGCAATAATTCTAGCACTAGACCTCCTCTGTAACTCCAAACATGTGGTAGTGCTGTATATATAAATATATATATTGTATATTTTGTTGTATACTCTTTACTGGGTCGTTTGGGGTGTGGCTGTATTCCAATTTTCTATTGTGTCTGTCGGCCTTGGATATTGTGGGATGTGTATGTAGATGAGCTGTGAGATTGGTGAGGGCGAATTCCTCCAGCGAATTCCTCCAGCGAATTCCTCCTTATTGGACAGTCTACCCCACCCGGGATGAAAAGGTGGGGGGATTGTTTAGAGTATTACCTGTGTACCTGTGTTTTCAATAAACAGTTTCAATGTTCAGCAACCAAACAAGTATCCTCGTGTTGTGTGGTTGTTAGCTGTTGAAATATCTGATATCTATATTCAGACTAGGAGGAAGTGGTATACGACGAAAGCACTCAGGCGGAGTGTTGGACGTTTCGTTACACTCAGGGAGTGGGAGCTATGCATCCTTATATTTCCCCAAGCAACACATATTATATCTAAACTTCAGCTTTAACCTGTGAAAAACGTTATATAATTTTTTTACACAGTTTTCAAATCCAGACTCCCATGCCTTATTCTATACAAGGCCCTGACCAGTCAATATTCTGTACTGCAGTAAAAGAAATACAGCTTAGTCAAGGCTGTGATTGGATAGTGAATGGGAAGCAGCTCACTGATGAGATTATGTTTGTGTTCTTTCCTCCAATCACCAAGTTCTTTTTGTTAGATGTACAGCACTCTACAAGGCAGAAGCCTCATAGACTTATAGAGCTTCCTCTTCCAGTCTGAATACTGATGTTGAGGGACTGCGGGGGGCTAGTACAAAAACAAGATGGAAGGACATTTTTAGAATATATTTATGTATTTTAATCATTTAAAACATGATTAGCATAGGTGAGTTAGCTGCCCATGTTTATACTGCACATCTCATATTCAGCGGACTTACACAAGCACAGGTTCAGCAAGAAGGCTTCAACTTCATGTCATCTGCTGAGAAACCATCAATCTGTGCCTGCTGTCAGGTCACATTTTGTCTGTTCTGTTGGCAGTCTTGCCATATTACAATAACTGGCATGGCATAAGGTGTTGACATACCTCAAAATAGAAATTCACCCTTTTCTTTGTTCAGATGACTGAATTTGACCTATACAAATATCCATGTGCTTTGTCCTAGGCTCTGTAACCCATACGTAACATTCATTACATGGAAAACTGGGTGTACAGCACACATACACCGTCTGTACGATTTAACGAGAAATTCTGACAACTTGATTGCATACATAACAGACTTAGTCCTGATAAGGTTTAAACCCAAATATTGACAAACTGGCATTAAACATTGGACTGCTTTGTTCGATGTAATATGTGATCCTAGAGTAATTGAATCATGTGTACACTTTAATATCTCATGTAGTGATTGGGCAATAACAGAGCAAACATTACACATTCTGTACACGGTGACCAAACTATAATCCTAACAAAGGTCCATTTAGACTATCTTCTTTTTATTTCACTACTCTAGATCCGGTGTCCTATAACAGACTCATAAGCTGATGTGTGATTCTTGTGACTTTCTAGCTTGATGCACATTTAAAGGTCTCATTTACATGAATGTATTGATCTGTATGTCCATGTGAAGGAACCGTCTTTATCCACACGGGATGCACGAGTGTACTATGTAGACCAGTGCCGGCAGCCTGTTTAAATCAATGACGGGCAGTCAACTGCACGGACCTGCACACACCTCCACGCTCATACTGGAGTGTACATTCATTGGAGGGCCAGATCAAAACAGATTAGTGCGCCCGTGTGAAAAAAGCCTGAAGCTGAACTCCAGTCAGATATAAAGGATACAGATTAAGGCCTCTCTGTATCAAATAAATCATCCCTAAATGTATGTTTAAATGCAAGTAGTGTAAGTACCTGAATCTGACTTAGTATCAGTCTCTTGGAAATTCTGTACAATGGAGCTCAGACCAGGAGAGGGAGAAGCAGCATAACAACCAATAACCATTCAGCTTTGCTATAGTGCATGGAGCATGCTGATAGGAGGAGAGCAGAATGAGCTCATCAATCTTCTGCTTTTCCATTCACTGTCCAGTAACAAGCTGGGGGAGGCAAGAGACCTGTAGGTGTTACTGATCTACAGGGGAGAAGAATCAGATCTCCTGCCCTGGCAGACAGGGCTTTGAAAATCTTAAAGTGTTTGTAAACCTTTGTTTTTTTATTTTGTTTTTGTGTATAAAGATAACAAACATGCCTATACTTACCTGGTCTGTGCAATGGTTTTGCACAAAGCAGCCCTGATCTTGTTCTAGTGGCCACATTTGGCACTCCAGGCCCCTCCTATTTATTGGGGGCACCCGTGTGGGCTCACTCCTGAGTCCCGCTGCTGAGTCCATTGACACAGACAGCAGCACTCAGCCCTGCCCCACGCTCCCGTGTCACAGGATACAAATATCTGACAAATGTTTTATCCCTTTCTACCTTGCCCAGAACTTAAACATTTGGCTGGAATCAGGCTTTAAGTGAACCTCTCCATTCCCAAAGCTTGTAAACATTGTGGTCACTTTATAGTCCACTTATTTAGCTGTTTCAAATGATATCCTAATTTCCCCAAAAGGTTCAGGCTAGACCTCACTGCTACTTATATATAAATTTCAACTTCTCATGAAAAGCTAAACTCTCATCTCCATCTCCAACTACTCCCTTGGGCTGCTGACATATGTAGAGAGCAGTGACACATGACTGTGAAGGGCAGAGATGTGTCTGATGTGTTGGCTGTGATTGACTTAGTGGCTTGACCTTCTCTATGCTATGTGAGGGACAAATGGAATTGCCAATGGGTAGGAACTAGCTCTTAGGGGACAGATTGGAGAAAAGCTTTTGGTTACTGATTATGCACAATCAAATTGGTTATAAGCCAGATAATGTATATTTGATATACACTGGCTAAGGAAAGGTTACTTCATGTATCAGTTTTAGCTGAGCTATGCATTTTTGCTTCATTGAGACCTTTGCGCAGAAAACCGCAGATTTAAAGTGCAGTATATATATAGGATGCATCTCTGTTCTTCTGTGAATTATATATCTTTGACTAAAAGGTGTGCCAGATCCCATATCTAATGTTCTAAGTGCATATTACCTGCCTTAGGAGGATGCTTAGGGATGCATCGATACCATATTTTTTAGTACGAGTACTGATACTTTTTTTTAGTACTTACCGATACCAATTACTAATATACCTACCACAATTTTTTTTACTTCAGCTGTCAGCAATGGTACAAAGCATTGAAAAGTTATTTACAAACAAAATATATATTTTTTTTAAATTTGTGCTTTTTTCAATGTAAAACGTGTAAATATATGTTAAAGGTGTAAAAATATTAATGAACAAAGCAAACAGAAAAAAGTTTTAAATATTAATAGTTTGTTAACCTGAAGAAAAAAAATGGATCCTACTCCTTTAACCACTTCCCGCCCGGCCTATGGCCGATTTACGTCCGGGAAGTGGTTATGAAATCCTGACAGGACGTTCCAGAACGTCCTGCAGGATTTCATGCCGCGCGCGCCGTGGGGGCGCGCATCGCGGCGATCGGTGATGCGGGGTGTCAGTCTGACACCCTGCATCTCCGATCTCGGTAAAGAGCCTCCGGCGGAGACTCTTTACCACGTGATCAGCCGTGTCCAACCACGGCTGATCACGATGTAAACAGGAAGAGCCGCCGATGGCTCTTCCTCCTCGCGTCTGACAGACGCGAGTAGAGGATAGCCGATCGGCGGCTCTCCTGACAGGGGGGGTTCGCGCTGATTGGTTATCAGCGCAGCCCCCCCTCGGATCGCCACCCTGGACCACCAGGGATGCCCACCCTGGACCACCAGGGTGGGCAAAAAAAAAAAAAAAAAAACAGAAAAAAAAAAAGTTAAAAAAAAAAAAAAAAAAAAAAGCATAAAGAAAAAAGATGCCAGTCAGTGCCCACAAATGGGCACTGACTGGCAACAATCAGTGCTGCCACCCCAGTGTCCATCAGCGCCACCCCAGTGTCCATCAGCGCCACCCCAGTGTCCATCAGCGCCACCCCAGTGTCCATCAGCGCCACCCCACAGTGCCCATCCATGCCCAGTGCCCACCTAGCAGTGCCCATCTGTGCCACCCATAAGTATACATCAGTGCCGCCCATGAGTGCCCATCTGTGCCGCCTATGTGTGCCCATCAGTGCCGCCTATGTGTGCCCATCAGTGCTGCCTATGTGTGCCCATCAGTGCCGCCTATGTGTGCCCATCAGTGCCGCCTGTGTGCCCATCAGTGCCGCCTATGTGTGCCCATCAGTGCCGCCTATGTGTGCCCATCAGTGTCGCATACCAGCGCCGCCAATCAGTGCCACCTCATCTGTGCCCGTCAGTACTACCTCATCGATGTCCATCAGTGCCATCTCATCGGTGCCCATTAGTGCCGCCATATCAGTGCCCGTAATTGAAAGAGAAAACTTATTTACAAAAAAATTAACAGAAAAAAATAAAAACGTATTTTTTTTTCCAAATTTTCAGCCTTTTTTTAGTTGTTGCGCAAAAAAAAAAAAATCGCAGAGGTGATCAAATACCACCAAAAGAAAGCTCTATTTGTGGGAAAAAAAGGACGCCAATTTTGTTTGGGTACAGTGTAGCATGACCGCGCAATTGCCATTCAAAGTGCGACAGTGCTGAAAGCTGAAAATTGGCTTGGGCGGGAAGCTGCGTAAGTACCTGGTATGGAAGTGGTTAAAGTATTTTATATAGCACAGTGCTTGTGCTGTGTCATTTGGCCCCCTGTAACACCTGACATACCAGACTGATCCTGCCAGTTTCTGCACTCCCCTTTGTAAACTGACCATGGTGTATCAAGGCTGCTGAGCCCTGACACTGCAATGGAATGGTTTAGATAAAAGCATAACCATGTGTTAGAATGGCCCAGTCAAAGTCCAGACCAAAATCCAATTGAGAATCTGTAGCAAGACTTGAAAATTGCTGTTCACAGATGCTCTCCATCCAAACTGACAGAGCTTGAGATATTTTGCAAAGAAGAATGGGCATAAATTTCACTCTGTAAAGCTTATAGAGACATCCCCAAAAAAACTTGCAGCTGTAATTGCAGCAAAAGATGGTTCTATAAAGTATTGACTCAGGGGGGCTGAATCCAAATGCACGCCACATTTTTCACATATTTATTTGTAAAAAAAATTAAAACTTTTTATAATTTTCCTTCCAATTTACAATTATCCCAGTGGACGCCTTTTTACGGAGAAACGCAGCATCGGGTGGAGCTAAGGACTCTGATGTCATCGCACTCCAGTTGGTTTGGCGTGAGCCGCCACTGGTAGTCTGTTTTTTATTTGTTTTTATCAGGATGTCAGTAACCAGTTTATTTTAATAAAGGGTACCTTTTTAATATACTGCACCATGAAGTTTACCTCTTTTTTTCATTTATAATATGCCCAAACCTGCTCATTGAACGCCTTTACCTATCACTATCCCGGGAGGATAGTATGTGTCCTGGGATAAAGATCCAGCTGATACAAAGGGTTGCTTGGTATCCCATGAAGAGGTGAAAAAGTTCGCTAAGGAAGGATTTTCTGCTTTTGATCAACTTCCATGTCCGGAGCGTGGTGAACCAACCCCGGTGTGCTGAGCCCGTTTGATCTCCATAACAGAGATCCATCGAGTCGCTAACGGACAATTTATCTACCTTTACCTGATGGAAGCATAAAACTGAAGATTTGTATCTTTGCTCCTGTGTTTGATTGAATCCTTGCAGCTTTTTTTGCTTCTTTCTTGGACTTCAAAGTTGCTTTTTATTGCTTTTCTGTTGGACTTTAAGTGATCACTCAGGATTATTGCTGAAAGTGTGCGGCAGTTTTCATTCACTTATATTGCTGCTTGCTTTCATCAATTGTATATGAGTGGCATTGTGTTTATATTCACATTAATTCTCATATGTTTTTTTCAAATTCATATACATATACACTTTTATAGTCGCTTGTTTATGCGTTTTTTTTAGGTTGCGCATTATTTTCACTTTATTACTATCACATAACATACCAATAAAATACATTTACATTTTTGGTTGTAACATGACAAAATGTAGAACATTTTAAGGGGTATGAATACTTTTTCAAGGCACTGTATGTTATTCTGGTTAGCTAAATTGTCTTCTGTCGAAGCATCTGCCATTATTTGTCTTTACCATTTTTATTTGCTGTCAGTAAATAAATAATGGAGGACTAGTCTAACAGTACTCTTAGGTTGACATGCATCCCTCCCCTCACCTAAAATAATTTAATTTTTTTATAAAACAATGAGGGGTAGAGGGGAAGTAAAATATATCCATCCAACCTCCACAACCACATGCTTTTCAAATGATCACTGCTACAACTGCGTCTAGCATCTTGACATAGCGCTAGAAAGCACCATAGTCATATAGCCACTATAAGTATTGTGACAGGAAGTCAGGTAAATCTGTGGGTGTTGTCACAGACGGGAGATACATTTCTGCCTTGTTTAGACAATACACCAATTATTATCGGGTGTTGGCTGCAGAAGTAGCCAGAAAGGTTTAAGGGCGTTGGAAAACTTCAGCTGTACAGAATGAGGCAATTAAGGCCTCTATAAGTAATCCAGAGGATTACTACTGATTGCTGCATCCTGAGGCTTTTTGAGTGAAGGAGAGCAGTGAACAGAAATACTTCTGAAGAGGTGAGGTGCTGTTGATTTTTTCTGTGTGATAAAAATCAAAAAGACTATTGTTTTTCTGCTGTATGACCAGCAGTGTCTGCTCAGCAGTAGGCTGTGCCAGACTTCATAGATAGGTTCCTGTGTGGTTAAACTAGACGCCCCAAGTGGCCAGGGTTTATTTTATGTTTGATTTTGTTTATGCTGTTTGGATGCTTGCAATTGTTTCCAGCAAGATGGAAGAATAAACCAAATTCTTTGTTTTCAACCATCTTCGGCTGTTTCTCTGTATCGTTCAGTGTGTAGTGAACCCATCCAGGGGGTCACACACCCCCGCTACCGAGCTAATCCCTACAGTATGCAAAGGTTTCCTTTTCTTTTCTTGTTTCCCTTCTATTGCTTTCTTTACCTGAAAAACTCAGAAGCTGCTAAGTGGAAAAAATGGTAAAGACAATAGCTGTAGACTTGTTCTAAGTGTGTCTGAATGCTCAACGAGGCAATGGGAACTGCACCTGTGCTCACAACAGAAGCATGCTCATTCTAAAATGGCTAATGGCAAGTGTGTCCATATACAGAACAAACATTTCCTAATTATCAATGTGTACATACCCTTCAGTGTCATACTGTGCGATAGGAGCACTTTCTTCTCCATTCTGGGGAGAGGGGGATTTGTCTAATATCATTTGCACGTCAGTTTTTAGGTAGTGTAGGAAATTGCTGATGTTTACTCTGATTGCAGCCTGCTGTATAAATTGTTGTGTATCTCTGACGTGGCAACAATGAATCATTCACTGACAAACACCTATACATTTTTCCGCACAACAAGACAATTAATAGGAGCAACGACAGAGAAAATCAAATCCTCTGCTGATCAGAGCTATTGTTTTTTTTCAGCAAAGTCCGCTGAATAGTTCTGATATAAGCTTATGATCACGGAAGTGACCATGATCTTATAACAGAAGGAGGAATGTCAGGTCCGTATGGCATACGGATCTGGCCAGCTAGAAGCAGTTCTGTGGACATAGAACATGTACTATGGCCATGACAGCAAAAGGGTTAAACAGCTTGTTTCATCCCTCACACTGATGTCTTCAAGGAACAGCTTGTTCTGTTGAAAAATAACAGACTTACTGCCGGTTCACACTACAGCGTCATGAAAGTCGGCACGACTTTGCGAGGCAACTTGAGGCAACTTCGAGGCAACTTCAAGGCAACTTCAACTCACCTCCAGGACAGGAAACTTTGCCAGTGGTCAATTAAACAATAATCACCTCTGTGGGAGGGAGGGGTTTGCCTGAGAAAACTATTTTCTCTTCCTGTAAAGTTGCTTCAGTTAAGATAGAGATCCGACTTTGGAGGCGACTTCCATTGAAATCAATGGGTACAAGTCGCCTAGAAGTCACCTTGAAGTAGTACAGGAAAGCTTTAGGCTTGTGCAATTCATTTCGTAACGAATCAAAATTCGGACGAATTTAGCAACTTTCGGACATTCGGAAGCATTAGAATTTCCGAACAAAGCTATTACGAATAAAACCGAATCCAAAATAAATTTTTATAGCAAATAGCGAATGCCTAATTCGTTGTTGCATTAATGCGCCCAAATGCAACAGCAAACCGACTTGTTGTGATCCCAACCACACATCCAACAATAACACTTTCTGCTCTGCTCTCTGCTCCTCCCTTACCGCGCTGAACTTCCTTTTAACATGGTGTACAGGGGCGGAGGCTATAGCGCATGTTAAAAACAAAAGTAAACTACGAGATTTTGAATCATTACAAATAACCGCAATGTATTTAGAAAAGTAAAAATCCATTTGAAGCACGTTAGGCAGCGCCATTGTGAGAGAGACACGGAAAATTACGAATCAACGATCCAAAAAAAGTTACGAATCAACAAAAATAATGTACTCTACCGAAAGTAGGAATTATAAATCAACTAAAATACGAAGTCCGAACATGAAAAATCCCGTTTAGCAAAATTACAAATGATTACGACTCAACAGGACGGAAAAGAAACTAAACAAAACAAAACAAATTTACGACAGGACAGAAAATAAACTAAACTAAACTAAACAAATGTTTTTGTTGTGCACAAGTCTAGAACCTTTTCTGAAGTCGGAGTGACTTCAGTAGTGTGCATTAAGACGACTCTCATTCACTTTAATGTAATTTCTCATGTCGTGCGACTTGGGGCCAGATTACCAGATTACCAGGTAAAAAGAAAGGAAACAAAAAAAGGAACCAAATGCAGCCACTACATCTTATAAACGGCAATATAGTAAAATGTATGCTTTTGTGTTTAATACTCCTTTAACTTGGGATTATTTTTTGGGTCTGTTTATATTTATTTTGCCAAATAAATATTACATTTAAACCACAAAACGTGCAATGCATATTTGTACAGGTCTGTCATGCGTACAGTTTAACCCAATGAACAAAGTACACGTTTTTATAGTCAATCTCTTGGCATGCCAAGTAAGCTTAGTTGGTGCTATATGTGTCATCTGCAGATGCTTCACACTGCGGTTCTGTGCTTTGTAGATTGGTAACAAACCCGGCACCTCGAAGCCTGTCACATACAGCAATTAGGAGCAGGCTAGGGCACAAGGTGCAGGAACTGTTTGTGAAACCTTCTATTACTGGCATAGACAGTGCTAGTGTTTAACTACTTAATGGGTTTGGGAACATATTTCCTCATACTCCCCAGTCTCTTTCTATTATACCCATTAATCAGCCCACTTTGCCTGCTTTGGACATAGCTTCAGCTAATTTCCTCCCTTGACAGTTGTGACTCAGAAATCTCCTGTGGTTGTGATGTCTGTAGTGACGCCAGCAGTGGATTCTCGCTGGCTCTGTTAGAGCATGTGAGGTTTCATTGGATTGTTTGTGCAGATTCAGCTCTCAGGGACACATTAGCAATGTTTAAGTGTTATTGCTCTTAGCGATCCCCTGCTCCCTTGTCTGCTTTCTAAAAATGGCCCCATTTACTTCAAAGACACAATCTTTCCATCTAGTTTTCTAGGTTTAAAGTACACGCTCACATGTTATAAAAAGTAGTCAAAATTACAAACATATATTTAAAAGTGAATACACAAGTGTATTTTCCTCCCCACATAGCAGAGGCTTACTTTATAGTAGTAGCACATCATGTAAATGCTTGTGGGCCCAGTAGACACAAAAGAATGTATCCCGGAGGCCTCCTCTGTCTGACTGCATTATCTAGGAAGCAATAGTATTTAATAATATATATGATAAAATAAATGCTATCCCTGCTCATTTTTTATCTTCATTTAGGTGCTTAGGGCAATTAGATGACAGAAAGATTTCTGAGCATTAAGTCTCTTCAGAGATCACCATTTCTGGGGTGGAAAATTAGATGTTACATTTTGTTTTCACAGCTCATCTTTTATAGTTTTGCCATCTTTCGTCTTTTTTTTATTTTTTATTTTAGATTTTGTGCATGCAAAAAAAAAAGACAAAACATATACAGTATACATAGCTCCAAACTGTCCCTGATTTTAAGGGACTGTCCCTGATTTTTAAGTCCCTCTGTCCCCCTTTTCTCCTCATTTTCCCCTAGTTTTGGTCTATATATTCATATATAAAATGTACTATTTATCATTCAAAAAGTGTTTCCCAGTGGTAAATATTTGATCCAATTTCTAAATTGTTGCTTTTGTAAATTTCAAAATCTGATCTAAAGGAATAGAAGTGGTAAAAAGAACACCTGGGGTTCAACAAATTGTATTTTATATTTTTTTTGCATAATTTTCCTTTTGTCCTATGCTAACATACTTTTGCTAATAGGTGTCCTTCGCTCCTATCTCAAAAAAGTTGGGAGGTATAAGTATATCCGATCATATACCTTGTAGTAGGCTAATGAAATAGTAAAGAAAATTACAGGAGTGGACACCAAACAAACTCAAAAAGGTTTAACATAGTCATGACGGCATATTCTGTTATGAGGATTTGAAAGATTTGGAACTCTGTTCTATTATAATCAGCTGGTGGAAATATTTAGCCAGTCACTGATTCCTGCAAACGGGTGGCCTGGGATTCTGGGGCCCACAGGGGGATTTCAGGTCTGGGGGCTCGCCTTTACCAACCCCTTAAATTTTTAAAACAACAAACTACGGCCTTCACCCAACAACATTACTTTTATTTCTGATCCCACCATGTAATACACAAAAGCAGTCATTTGTATTATCCACTTGCAGACCGACCCCCCCCCCCACCCCCGCCACCATCGTAATGTTTTGCGAATGGACGGTTCACAAAAAATAATAAAAATTCCAACCTGAAACCCATAGGGACTGTTTTGCCAGCTGAAAGATTTGTAAGATTGTAATATTATGTGTAGCAATGCCTTTGGGAGTAGCTGGGTATTATGGGCCTGGTGATTTGGCCTGTAGCTTCACTCACTCACTCACCCGCCCACAAACAGCAATCCATGAATTTTATTTTACTACATTTTTGCCTCAGTTGTCCAGCGGAAAGAAGGTTGTTAGTAGTACAGGATAGTCCAAAACAGCAGCAGTAGTGTTTAGTAGTATGCTGTAGTATCTCTAAAGTGTACCTATGGTCAAAATGTAAAACACTATATTTATTTTCACATTGTATCAATTATGTTTAGCCTTTTCCTAGAAATCTGAATGATCTTGAAATTTGTAACTTACTTTCTGAAGATCCCCAAACATTTCCTTCTTAGAATTTCTTGACACATTTTTACTATGCACCTTGCATAGCTCCTAACTGTCCCTGATTTGGAGGGACTGTCCCTGATTTGGAACAACATCCCTCTGTCCCTCTTTCCTCCTCATTTGTACCTTATTTTGGGCTGATCTATATAGTTTTATATAAAATGCACTACTTATCTATCAAAAAGTGTTTCCCAGTGCCTTTCATCCAATTTCTAAATTGTTGTATTTATACATTTTAAAAGCCAATATAAAGGAATATCAGTGGTAAAAAAAAAAGCACTTGTAGGTTTAACTAATTTTTGTTGTTTAATTCTCCTTTAAGGGGGCATCGCAGTGGGTGTGTCCTGTGCCTACATACTTTTGATAATAAGTGTCACTCATTCCCATCTCAAAAAGTTGAGAAATATGCCCGTGAATAGGCACAGAATTCACAGAGCCTGCCTTATGAACTACAGAGGTGCTGTGAGGAGGAGTTTCAGGAGGTGGAGTCAGTACCGCAATCACAGCTTGCAGGCAGTAAGGTACCATGGAATATGTAGTCCTTAGAAATCAAAAGTAAACAGCAGGGGAGAAACTGCAACACATGCAGGGAATCCAGAAAGTTGTGAAATAAGATAGACAGCAGATAGGCAGAATTTACAACATGGAAGGAGGTTTTTCCAAAAAGCTTATATTGGTTTGTCAAAGATAAATATTTTTTGATTGGCTATTGCAGATGCTATAAAATGAAAGTATATGTTGTGACTGTGGATCTCCTTTAACTTCAACCACAGTAGACCAGATGAGTAGATACCTTTTAAAGTAGAACTTTCCCCCACTTCATCAAAAATCATAGTAGCAAACAGCTTAACATGATCTGATTTGATCTTAAATCATCTTTTATTTATTAGTTAAACATTTTTTGCTTGTATATTTGCAATTGCTGTTTTTCCACTTCCTGAATAATTGAGGCACGGACAATATAACCAGGACCTCACAGATGCATACTGTGGAGTTCCTGTTATATGTTCCAAAAGGAAGTAAAGGAAGGTGGATTAATCTACCCTTAATGAAAATGGACACTGTCAGAAGATGGGGAGGAACAAAATAATAATTTATTTAACGAATAGTCTGGAATTAGCAATAAGTATCTGTATATTGACATTACTATCCATTTCCAAAGGCGCCCTTGTCGTAACTTTAATGTTATAGGTGAAGTTTGTTTTTAAGAATCTTCAGCCCCTCCCACCATTTATTTGTGGATCTTTAAGCTCAAATATGCAGTTTATCGTTGTAAACCTATAAGCCCAGATGGGCAATTACCAAACCAGGATTCTTCTTCTGCGTCTTTTCCCAAGAAGCAGGGCTGAGAAGCAAATGCTGGACCTCTCTGAAACAATACCTTTCCCAGGCAGCAGGCCTGATGGGCAAAGACACCTGGACTCACATCCTGCCCAGGCAGCAGGCCTGGGAGGTGAAGATTGGATCCTTCACATGCATATCCTCTCCAGATGAAGCCTGGGAGGAATGGCCTTTCCTAGAAAGTCACTGCAAATATTTATCCTTTTCCAAGGTCATATCACTAGCACAAACCCTAAATAATTGGCATGGGCAGAACAAATATTCATAACTCAATACATTAAGGGTAATTTACGAAGACTAGGGAAGCTGGAATGAAAAGCAGCTTTGCCTAGCAATCAATAAGCGTCTAGCTTCCATTTTCAAAACCTAACTGAACAAGCGGAAGCTGATTGGATTAGTAAATGCCCCATTTCATATTCTCACTCAACATGCTCTCTGCAGAGTTAGAACTATTTTACCAAAAAGCAGGAGAAAGGGGCTTTGCTGATTGCAGACCTATAGGAGATTCAGCAGGGGGTGTCACAACCCTCCTTAGAGAGGGAGAGAGCTCTGCTTCCACATAGAGGGGCAGATCCTCAAAGAAATTACGCCGGCGTATCTCTTGATACGCCACGTAATTTCAAATTTTGCGCGTCGTATCTTTGTTTCGGTATCCACAAAGCAAGATACAACGGCATCTGGGTTAGATCCGACAGGCGTACGCCTTAGTAGGCCGTCGGATCTTAGATGCAATTTTTCGTCGGCCGCTAGGTGGGGTTTCCGTCGTATTCCGCGTCAAGTATGCAAATTAGCTATTTCCGACGATCCACGAACGTACGAGCGGCCGTCGCATTTTTTTTACATCGTTTCCGTTCGGCTTTTTCCGGCGTATAGTTAAAGCTTCTATATGGTGGTGGCGTACTCAATGTTAAGTATGGCCGTCGTTCCCACGTATAATTTTGAAAATTTTACGTCGTTTGCATAAGTCGTCTGTGAATGGGGCTGGACGCCATTTACGTTCACGCCGAAAACAATGACGTCCTTGCGACGTCATTTGGAGCAATGCACCCTGGGAGTTTTTACAGACGGCGCATGCGCAGTTCGTTCGGCGCGGGGACGTGCTTCATTTAAATGAAACACGCCCCCTACCCGGCGAATTTGAAACTCTTACGCCGCGAGAGATACACTACGCCGCCGTAACTTACGGCGCAAATTCGTTGAGGATTCAAACCAAATCAAAGTAAGTTACAGCGGCGTAGCGTATCTTACATATGCTGCGCCCGGCGCAGATGTATGTGGATCTGCCCCAGAGAGTCTATCTCTACAGCATACTGGCATTGGGTAGGCTTTTCTATTTAGGGAATGGCCAACTTCTAAAGAAAACAAACTAAGTTTAGGTTCAAAAATATATGTCTGCATTTTTCGTGCAGCTTCCATTATTATTTTTTTCATGCTTTTTCATGTGCATCCAATGAAATCTATTCAGTCACACCAAAAACAAAAAAAACATACCTGCAACTTCTTCCAAATCAAACAAAAGCATGTTGCTTGGGGTGTGAACAGGAAGATAGATAATATGAGATTCCTCTTGTGGTGTGAGCGTGTACTTATGCCGCGTACACACGATCATTTTTCGGCATGAAAAAAACTTTGTTTTTCAAAAACGTCATTTAAAATGATCGTGTGTGGGTTACACATCATTTTTCAGGTTCTGAAAAACGACAATTTTTTTTCCCGAACATGCTGCATTTTTTAACGTCGTTTTAAACTATGTCGTTTTTCGGGTTGTAAAAAATTATCGTGTGTGGGCTAAAACGACGTAAAAAACTTGCTCAGAAGCAAGTTATGAGACGGGAGCGCTCGTTCTGGTAAAACTACCGTTCATAATGGAGTAAGCACATTCATCACACTGTAACAGACAGAAAAGCGCAAATTGTCTTTTACTAACACGGGATCAGCTAAAGCAGCCCAAAGGCGAATGGAACTTCCCCTTTATAGTGCCGTTGTACGTGTTGTACGTCACCACGCTTTGCTAGATCATTTTTTTAAAACAATGATGAAGTTGGGAAAACATTGTTTTTTTTTTCATGCTGAAAAATGATCGTGTGTACGCGGCAATAGACTTCAAACATCTTTTGTATTGATGCACCAAAAGTTCCACAACTGATAAGACAAAAAGAGTAACAAGAATATATAATATTCTGTTCCCACAAGAAAAAAAACCTTTAACTCTTTTCACTGACATCTGTAGAGATAACTGACCTTCCCAAAGCCTAAGGATGGACAACTATGTTTGTCAAACACACACACATTATATATATATATATATATATATATATATATATATATATATATATATATATATATATATATATATATATTGTGACATGAAGTCAGGTAAATCTGTGGGTGTTGTCACAGATGGGAGATACATTTCTGCCTTGTTTAGACAATACACCAATTATTATTGGGTGTCGGCTGCAGAAGTAGCCATAAAGGTTTAAGGGCGTTGGAAAACTTCAGCTGTTCAGAATGAGGCAATTAAGGCCTCTATAAGTAATCCAAAGGATTACTACTGATTGCTGCATCCTGAGGCTTTTTGAGTGAAGGAGAGCAGTGAACAGAAATACTTCTGAAGAGGTGAGGTGCTGCTGATTTTTCTGTGTGATAAAAATCAAAAAGACTATTTGTTTTTCTGCTGTATGACCAGCAGTGTCTGCTCAGCAGTAGGCTGTGCCAGACTCCATAGATAGGTTCCTGTGTGGTGAAGGTAGACGCCCCAAGTGGCCAGGGTTTATTTTATGTTTGATTTTGTTTATGCTGTTTGGATGCTTGCAATTGTTTCCAGCAAGATGGAAGAATAAACCAAATTCTTTGTTTTCAACCGTCTTCGGCTGTTTCTCTGTATCGTTCAGTGTTTAGTGAACCCATCCAGGGGGTCACACACCCCCGCTACCGAGCTAACCCCTTACAATATATATATACAAAGTACAATAATTTTACCTCCGTACTTCTGTTGTTGGACTAGGAACAGAAGTTAGAAACACGACACATAGCAATATACACACAATGGGCCAGATCCACAAAAACCTGACGTAACTTAAAAAATCCCATTTAAGTTACACTGCCTTAAAGTTTCTACCTAAGTGCCTGATCCACAAAGCACTTATCTAGAAATTTCAGGCTGTGTAACTAAAATTCCGCCGGCGCAAGGCGTTCCTATTCAAATGGGGTGAGTCCCATTTAAATGAGGCGCGCTCCCGCGCCGGCCGTACTGCGCATGCGCGAAGTTACGTTACGCCGAGTTTTGAGGATCGCGACGGCTTAAAAAAGTTGCGTCGGGAAAAAAAAAAATGACAGCGGCATGCATTCCTGAGGGAGAACTCCATGCCAATTTTCAAAGAAAAAACCGGCATGGGTTCCCCCCCCAGGAGCATACCAGGCCCTTAGGTCTGGCATGGGTTGTAAGGAGACCCCCCCACGCCGAAAAATTGACGTAGGGGGTCCCCCTACAATCCATACCAGACCCGTATCCAAAGCACGCTACCCGGCCGGTCAGGAAGGGAGTGGGGACGAGCGAGCGCCCCCCCCCCCTCCTGAGCCGTGCCAGGCCGCATGCCCTCAACATGGGGGGGTTGGGTGCTCTGGGGCAGGGGGGCGCACTACGGGCCCCCCCCACCCCAGAGCATCCTGTCCCCATGTTGATGAGGACAGGACCTCTTCCCGACAACCCTTGCCATTGGTTGTCGGGGTCTGCGGGCGGAGGCTTATCGGAATCTGGGAGTCCCCTCAAATAAGGGGGCCCCCAGATACCGGCCCCCCACCCTAAGTGAATGGATATGGGGTACATCGTACCCCTATCCATTCACCTGTAGGCAAAAAGTAAAAGTTAATAAACACACAACACAAGGCTTTTTAAAATATTTTATTATTCTGCTCCGGATGCCCCCCCTGTCTTCGTTATTAGCTCAATTAGCAGGGGGGGCTTCTTCTTCCGCTCTCCGGGGGTCTTCCACTCTCCGGGGGTCTTCCGCTCTCCGGGGGTCTTCTCCGCTCTCCGGGGGGGGCTTCTCCGGACTCCGGGGGGCTTCTTCCATCTTCTCCCCTCTTCCGCTGTTGACTCGGCGAACCCCGGTTCTTCTGCAGCTCTCCGGTGCCTTCTTCTTCAGCGCTGGCTGCCTGCTATGTTTGTGTGTTAGCTCGATTTCAAACAGGCAGCCAGCGCGGTCTTCTGTGACGCCAGGGTCTTGTCTTCTGTTCTTCCGATGTTGCCTCGTCGCCTGTTGTCGCTGTAATGATGGAAGCGCGCCTTGCATCCCATTTATATAGGCATCACCGTCCCATCATGCTCCGGTAGGTACCCACGTGGTGGGTGCACGTGGGTAGGCACCCACCACGTGGGTACCTGCCGGAGCATGATGGGACGGTGATGCCTATATAAATGGGATGCAAGGCGCGCTTCCATCATTACAGCGACAACAGGCGACGAGGCAACATCGGAAGAAAGGAAGAGAAGACCCTGACGCCACAGAAGACCGCGCTGGCTGCCTGTTTGAAATCGAGCTAACACACAAACATAGCAGGCAGCCAGCGCTGAAGAAGAAGGCACCGGAGAGCTGCAGAAGAACCGGGGTTCGCCGAGTCAACAGCGGAAGAGGGGAGAAGATGGAAGAAGCCCCCCGGAGTCCGGAGAAGCCCCCCCCGGAGAGCGGAGAAGACCCCCGGAGAGCGGAAGACCCCCGGAGAGTGGAAGACCCCCGGAGAGCGGAAGAAGAAGCCCCCCCTGCTAATTGAGCTAATAACGAAGACAGGGGGGGCATCCGGAGCAGAATAATAAAATATTTTAAAAAGCCTTGTGTTGTGTGTTTATTAACTTTTACTTTTTGCCTACAGGTGAATGGATAGGGGTACGATGTACCCCATATCCATTCACTTAGGGTGGGGGGCCGGTATCTGGGGGCCCCCTTATTTGAGGGGACTCCCAGATTCCGATAAGCCTCCGCCCGCAGACCCCGACAACCAATGGCAAGGGTTGTCGGGAAGAGGTCCTGTCCTCATCAACATGGGGACAGGATGCTCTGGGGTGGGGGGGGCCCGTAGTGCGCCCCCCTGCCCCAGAGCACCCAACCCCCCCATGTTGAGGGCATGCGGCCTGGCACGGCTCAGGAGGGGGGGGGCCGCTCGCTCGTCCCCACTCCCTTCCTGACCGGCCGGGTAGCGTGCTTTGGATACGGGTCTGGTATGGATTGTAGGGGGACCCCCTACGTCGATTTTTTGGCGTGGGGGGGTCTCCTTACAACCCATACCAGACCTAAGGGCCTGGTATGCTCCTGGGGGGGAACCCATGCCGGTTTTGTTTTTACAAATTGCCGTGGAGTTCTCCCTCGGGAAAGCATACCAAATGCCGTCGCTGGAATGGGCTTTTACAAGGTGTGACTAGTTTACACTTTGTAGAACCAGCCCTAATTTACACTTGCAAAATAACACTTACGGCGCAAAAAGGAAGCTGGAAAGCTTTGTGGATCGCCTTAAGTGCTAATTTGCATACTAGCAACGGCATTTCGACTCGAAATGCCCCCAGCGGCGGATGCGGTACTGCATCCTAAGATTCGGCAGTGTAATTCAATTACACATGCCTGATCTTCTGCCTAACTTTGGAAAAAGCCTTTTGAGGATCGTTTCCAAAGTTACACACAGACTGAACAGCAGTTAAGTCGGAGTATCTCTTTTGTGGATCTGGCCCTATATACTTTCTTCCTAATAAACTCCCCCCTAGTAGTTATCTCACCAACAAGTGACAGCATTGATGGAGTAAAGACTTTGATTTTACTTTGATTAACCACTTAACAACCAGGCCAATTCTGACACTTCTCTCCTACATGTAAAAATCATTATTTTTTTGCTAGAAAATTACATAGAACCCCCAAACCCTAGACCCTAGAGAATACAATGGCGGTCATTGCAACTTTTTTTTCTCGCACGGTATTTGCGCAGCAATTTTTCAAACATGCTTTTTCATGCTTTTAAAAAAAAACAGTAAAGTTAGACCAATTATTTTGCATAATGTGAAAGATGAAGTTACGCCGAGTAAATAGATACCTAACATGTCACGCTTCAAAATTGCACACGCTTGTGGAATGGCGCCAAACTTCGGTACCTAAAAATCCCCATAGGGTTTTAATTTTTTTTACGGGTTACATGTTTTGAGTTACAGAGGATAAGGTTAGAATTATTGCTCTCGCTCTAACGTTAGCGGCAACACCTCACATGTGTTATTTGAACTTCGTTTTCATATGTGGGCAGGACTTGCGTATGCGTTCGCTTCTGCGTGTGAGCATACTGGGACAGGGTCACTTTAAAAAATTTTACTTAAAAAATGTATTTTGACACTTTAAAAGCCGAAGCGGCATAGTTTTTTTGAATGCAGAGGCTGGGTGTGACATCATAACATCACACCTGGCCTCTGACGACCATAGAGACTCCGGTGACCATCTGGAACAGCCGCTATGATCATTCTTATGGTGTAGGGAATCGCCGGCTGAACATGCAGATATCTGAATGATGCCTGTAGCTGCAGACATATCACCACAAAGCCGAGGACGTCATATGATGGCCAGCGGTCGGAAAGTGGTTAACAAATGTTACAGAATGCCATTGCTCAGTACTACATTTTAACACTAAACACTAAATATTAACACAACAGCAGTGTTTAACTATGTCAAAATAAAAACATTTATTTATTCTTTTTGGATGGTGTGACAGGAAGTCAGGTAAATCTGTGGGTGTTGTCACAGACGGGACATACATTTCTGCCTTGTTTAGACAATACACCAATTGTTATTAGGCGTCGGCTGCAAAAGTAGCCAGAAAAGGCTAAAGGCCGTTGGAAAACTTCAGCTGTTCAGAATGAGGCAATTAAGGCCTCTATAAGTAATCCAGAGGATTACCACTGAATTGCTGCATCCTGAGGCTTTGTGAGTAAGGAGAGCAGTGTACTGAAAGTCTTCTGAGGAGGTGAGAAGGTGATTGATTTTTCTGTGTGATAAAAATCAAAAGACTATTGTTTTTCTGCTGTATGACCAGCAGTGTCTGCCCAGCACTAGGCTGTGCCAGACTCCCTAGATAGGTTCCTGTGTGGTGAAGGTAGATGCCCCAAGTGGCCAGGGTTTATTTTATGTTTGATTTTGTTTATGCTGTTTGGATGCTTGCACTTGTTTCCAGCAAGATGGAAGAATAAACCAAAATCTTTGTTTTCAACCGTCTTCGACTGCCTGTCTGTATAAATTCAGTGTGTCGTGAACCCATCCAGGGGGTCACACACCCCGCTACCGAGCTAACCCCTTACAATGGTGACAATGATCATAAGAAGGAATTCCACAATCAATTTTCCAAACCGAGGCAAGAACATAATAATATAACATAATAATAACAACCTGATAGTAACCATTCCCTATCCTATTCCCTCTATCCAAAACAAGAAAAAGATTAGATTAAAATAAATGTTTTTTTACATAACCTTAAATGACAAATGTGTCAAGAATTGCTCATGCCCCATGCTTATAATTTTATGAGATTGTCAACATTCGGGGCTGTTAAGCACCCCTAGGTTCCATATTCTAGATAATTGAAGTGAAAGATGTCTCAGGTCCAGTATGGCACTCTGCTCTGTAACAACTAGAATAAATTGTACTAGAAAGTCTATTAAAGGCAAATGTTATATTTAATTCAGAGTGGAAAGAAATAACATCATTTTTAGTCCCAAGGACAAGTATTGATGGGCAATCTTCAGTTTTATCTATTCCTATTATCTAGAAATCAATTAACCAATAAAATCTTTACAGGAAATCTGTACACGCACAGCTCTGGAGTCTTGGTTAATATGCATATTTCTAGGGTATTGTCTAGGACATTTCTCTTCTCTAGCGCATAGAATCCAATATTCCTGATTAGCTTTCAGGAAACAAAAGCTGAATGAACAATATTACCAAAGCGTACATGACCACCGATCACTATAAAATTCCTTCAGAGCTGTTAGAGGCTCCCTTATAGGGAATGACATGTTTAGGATTATTCATCAAGACAGCACAAACAATAGCAGCGGATTGCAGTAACCAGATAATGGAAAGCTGAAATCTATGTTGTCCTTCTAGGATGCTGCACTTTAGATTATTTAAATTCATGAACAGAATATATCTCTATAGAGAACCATACAAATTAGAGGGTTGTTGTATATTAAGAAATATTTAATATAGTGTATATACCCATTCTGAAAATTCTTTAAGTTTTTTTTTTTTGGGGGGAATAAAAAGAACCCACCCAAAAGGTTCCAGGTTGGCACTCCACTTTAGTAACTCCTGTAATGAAGTGTCACTTTATGAAGGTCCCTGCTTTAACACCCGTCAGTATTCCTGCTAGCATTTAGGGCCCGTTCACACTTAAGTGTTTGGTTGTGGGGCATTAATGCACATGCAATAGCCAATAGCTGCTAACACACCAAAATGGATGAAAAAATGTGTGTGGCATTTTATTTATTACAATGCTGTGTGCCACAAAACACAATATTTGTCTTGCGGTGCATTGTAGTAAGTTGTGTGTTGGACTCTGCCATCAAATGCATTGAGATTCCATTTAAAATCAATTCTAACACAATGCATCACATACAGAGCAAGTGTGTGCCATGTGTTGTGGTAACATGCATTAACTTGTGCATTTTAGTGCATGATGCCACAGTGCACATGTGTGCGTGAACCCTGATGTAAAGCTTCTAAAGAGATACCCTTTCAGTACTGAGAGAAATTCACACTTATTCACATATTGTTGTAACGCCTTATTTTGAATAGTACACTAAGGGGTAGATTCACGTAGATCGGCCTTTCTTTTGTGCGGGCGTAATGTATCCTATTTACGTTATGCCTCTGCAACTTTTACAGGCAAGTGCCGTATTCTTAAAAGAAAGTTGCGGCGGCGTAGCGTAAATAGGCCGGCGTAAGCCCGCCTAATTCAAATAGTGAAGAGGTGGGCGTGTGTTATGTAAATTAGGCTTGACCCGACGTGATTGACGTTTTTCCCGAACGGCGCATGCGCCGTCTGTGGAATTTCCCAGTGTGCATTGCTCCAAAGTACGCCGCAAGGACGTCATTGGTTTAGACGTGAACATAAATGACGTCCAGCCCCATTCACGGACGAATTACGCAAACGACGTAAAAAATTCAAAATTCAATGGGAACAACGGCCATACTTAACATTGGTACGCCACACTTACGCCACCATATAGCAGGGGTAACTATACGCCGGGAAAAGCCTAATGTAAATTGCGTAAATGTACTGCGTCGGCCGGGCGTATGTTCGTGAATTTGCGTATCTTGCTGATTTACATATTTTGACACGTAAATCAGCATACACGCCCCTAGCGGTCAGCGGAAAAATGCAGTTACGATCCGACGGCGTAAGAGACTTACGCCGGTCGGATCTAATAGAAATCTATGCGTAATTGATTCTATGAATCAGGCGCATAGATACGACCGGCGGGACTCAGAGATACGATGGAGATACGCCGTCGTATCTTCTCTCTGAATCTACCCCAATGGTAGCACGCGGTAATGGATCGCGTCAGGGGCGAGCGGGGAGCGCACCTACGGCGGCGCGCACGCCCCTATTGGCTGCTCGGTGAGATGACGTAATATTACGTGATCTCGCCCAGCAGAGCCGATTTTACGCCGGCTGGTCGGCAAGCAGTTAAAGAGGAAGTAAACTCTCCCACTCTGATGCTTCTTTTCATTTAGTCCATTATATAAAGTAATTATCAATTGATAGCCACTGTAATCCAGCCCAAATTGCATATTACTTACTGTTTAAAGTAACTTTAAAAAAACTTGTTTGCAGAGGTGAGGCAGTGCCATCTTAAGTATTGTATTCTGAGTCCACATAGAGTGTATTTCCGTCCATACATTGAGCACTTCCTGTACTGTTAACCAAGCCTCCTTCTCAATCCAACATTTCTATGGCAACCCTGCTTTCCTGCTCATAGCCACTTGTTTATTTTCATACTGTAGTATTTACTTGTGCAGATTATCTAGTGTTTGCCTATGTCAGTCTTATCAGCTTTAGCCCGGGTTTATACCACGTGTGATGTCACATGGTCACACGGGGTGTAGGAGGAAGCTCTGAGTGATTATGCAGTCTCGTGGGATTTCACTGTCGTGCCTAGAAAGTCCTGATAGCAGACAGACAAGCAAACAGAGTGTGCCGTAAATCAGGGGAGATCTGGGCATGCTCCAGTGATGTCATTCTAAAGAAAAGAAAGGATTACAACAATACTAAGCAAGTAAGGATATTTCTACAAGCAGTGTTCATTAGGGTTTTTTATGCTGATTTACATGGGATAAAGTTGTGGGGGAAGGTTTACAACCACTTTAACATGCAACATGACACAACATAATTGAAAAGATATGCATGGGCCCTGAGCCAATCAGCTACAAGTATTCTGGGCAGGAGATTATGAGCGGCTTACCAGGTACAGACAGGTAATTGGGGCCATTTGGTATGCAAACACAATCCTTAAATTCTTATATAAGAATTAACATGTTATTGTATTGTTAAAAGCAATTTTTAATATTGTAAATCTGTAGCTTTCATTAAATCAATATGTTTTAATGCTGTTATAAAGGTTCTCGTTCAGGCAATTCTTTTTATAAGGTGGCAATAATTGGCCCCTGTCTTCCAATTTTTCTCCCATATTGTATCCCATATTCTGCCATTATATAATGATGTCAGAATCCACCCCATGGTGAGTATAATGCCTTGTACACAGGATCGGAATTTCCGACGGAAAAAGTCAGACAGAATTTTTTCATCGGATATTCCGACCGTGTGTATGCCCCATCTGACTTTTTCCGTTGGTAATTCCAACAGAGTTAGAAAGAGAACATGTCGGAAATTCCGTTCGTCTGTATGGAACTCCGACGGAGAAAAAAATATGCATGCTCGGAAACAATTCGACGCATGCTCGGAAGCATTGAACTTAATTTTTCTAGGCTCGTCGTAGTGTTGTACGTCATCGCGTTTTTGACGGAATTTGGTGTGTCCGTGTGTATGCAACACAGCCTGAACGAATTCCGTCGGAAAAACTCGTCAGAGTTTATTCCGACGGAAACTCAGACCGTGTGTACAGGGCATAAATGTTTGTTTTTTTTATCTTGAACTTCTCTTTTAAAGTAGCACAGAATAAAACTTGGTCTTGGCCACTTCATAGCTGTGCATCGCTTGGAGTAAAAATCATCTTAAGTGTTTATTCTCTGGTAGATCTTGGCAAGTCTGCCTCAGTTTGTTGTCCATGATTGCAGATCAAAAATACATAGAAAAACTATTGCAAATACTTTTCTAAATGAAAGACAGCCTGAATTGTATTTAAATGTGTCACTAATTTGCTTGATAAATATCCCCCAATGTGCTTTAGCAAATTAAATGCCATTCAGTAAGCTGGCCTTACATCAGCAGAATTGTGTTCAATTTTTTTAGATAGATCTTCTAATGGGGGGTTCTAGTGAGGTTGACAATAGTTTTCAACCATAGTGATGAGAACATTTGAAGGGGTGGGGTGGAAACTTTTTCTCAGATTTAATTCTAATTGTGAATATAGTTTCTGGGCAAGTAATAGTGTACATAGTGTAATACACATGTTCTATAAAACAAACCTGTTTAATATGTCTGGCATTCCATTCAACTTGCAGGTCTGGATGAAATTTTAAAGACGTTTGAACAAAATTAGTGATGGGAAAATTACATTTTTGTGAATTTCTGTAAAGATGTTCTAATGAAATTCTACTGGTGTATGGCCAGCTTTAGACACCATACATGAAAGCTAAGGGTAGCTTTGTAAATTGCCAGAACTGTAAATAAAGTGACTGGAAAGTAAAAAGGGGATTTATGGAAAAGGGTTCAAAGTGCTGTTTTTTTTTGTAAATACGGGAAGAGATTGATTCCTTTCTTTATTTCTGCCCATAACAAAGTAGCCTCTTATGTTTATTATTTGCTTTGATGGTAGATTACATTGCATCTCCTGTTTCTGATATGAGGCACATCTGACCATTCCTCATATTGTTTCATTTGAAAATTATGTTGTGCAAAGCAATCTGCTGCCTTTCTAATTTTGCACCTTCGTAGCGTAGGTTGCTAGGCAAATGTAGCTTTGTCTCCTTTTATAATCAAGGAAGCAGTAATTGTTTGTTCTGGCCTGTTCAGGGTCTCACAGGTTGGGATTTTGATGGAAAGGAAGTGTCCAGGAGTGGGCTGGAGTGTGGTAGAACAGGGTTCTTTCTCCCCAGGAAGGATCCAGAGGTTCAGGAGCTGCTGTTGTCAGACAGTACATGGACTGAACAGCTGCTTTAGAAGGCCTTGGAAAGGCCAGGAATAAAGGCTCAAATGGACTTGCTCAAAACTATCTGCAGAACCACACAATAAGGAATCCAGTCCTGAAAGGCACCATCTTGCTCACAGGTTTGGGTCCAGGGGTAGCTGGAAGGAGGCAGCTGTCTTGGGGAGGTGTAAGTAGTGACCTTTAGTTGATCTCTGAGACTGTGTGCTGGACACTACACCGGGTACTGATGGTTGCGCATTGGTGCAGGATAACCAAAGAATCTAAGATTTGCCCCATGGTCTTCAGCTGTAGAGCCTTGGATTGTTCACTGTTACATACGACTACTAGAAAGGCTTCTAGACTAGAAAGTCATCTGTTCACCAACCATTGCAGAGCATTTTTGGAGCATTCTATGCCCTAATCACCATCTTGTTCTCAAGTTTACCAGCAATAAACCACAACCCTAGACTGTTTATTGAAACTGGATTGAATGAACTGTTGCTTGGGTGACTGTCTGTCTCGGTACTGTTTGGGAAAGAACCAGTTAATCTCAGTAGCCCCTACAGGGGTAGTACTACACTGGCTTAAGGTGGAGGTAGAAATGTGGCTTAGCTGCTGATTTTTATCACTGACCAAAACAGGTGTAAACAAGGCTTGACAATGAGTTTATAAAAAATTGTCTTGCATCTTTTTACTTAGCCTCCGTTCCATAAACTTCTGGTGTGTGCTCAATAAAGTTACAAAAAAGGTCACGTGACTTCAGGGTTCTGGACTAGATGTCCCTTTATGATCAGCACTGTCTTAACAAAGCACATGCATGTCCATCCTAAGAGTTAATGCTAGTCTCCCACATCTGACTGTAGTTCAAAGTGCATGCATGCCTGTCGTGTCAATTAACCACTTCATTCTCTGTTCATGTCAGAATGTAGTTTTGGGTAGAAGTGTGAGCGAAAGTGTGGCTATGGCATGGGGGATTTACAAAGAAGTGAGAGACTATAAACACAAGGCAGACATAAAACTGTGTAAGTGCTGTGCTTTACTGCTGTATATCATGTTTTATGTGGAGGGTTTAATAACACTTTAGGCCTTATTCAAATGGGTGACAAGGGGGCAATAAAAGTATGGGGTTGATTCACTTTTTACCAACCCCACCCGCCAACCTAAAACCTAACATAGCAGATGGAGAGGTATTCATGCCTTTCCCTTTAGATGTATAGTAAGGCTTTACCTTGGCACATTGAATTTGAAAGGTGCCACAGCCTGTCAAACTCACCCATTAAAGTTAGCGGGACCACACCACAATTGAGTTAAATGCTAGACATGTGCAGAACTAAAAAATTTGTTTCATTCTTTTTTGGGATTCGTTTTGTTTATTCGTTTTCAAAAAGATTTGAAAAGTTTTCAAATCAATTTCAAATTTGAAAAGTTTTCAAATCAGTTTTGAATAGTTTTCAAATTGTTTTCCAATTTCCAAAGCAAATAAAATAGAATAGAAAATACAGGAATAGAATAGAAAAATATACATTTTTTTTTTATTCTATTGCTTTATTTTCTTATCTATTTTATTCTCTTTGAAAATTGGAAAATTATTTGAATTCAAAAGGTTTTCGAATTTGAAAACTATTCGAATTTGAAAACTTTTCAAATTTGAAAACTATTCGAAAAGTATTCCAAAACGATTCGAATTTGAATTACATTTTTTTGGATTCATTTAAATTCGGTACTTTTTTCATTTGGAAATTTTTGAATAAAGAAAATTTGTCCGAATTTTATTTCGTAACGAAATGAACCCCACATGTATATTAAAATTGACTTTCCAAAATAACCCAAAAAAGCATTTGGAGGTGAAAATATCACCTCCTGAATATCTGCAAAGTGATCCACTGCAGATCACTTTTCGGAGATGCAGCAGGGACTGCCGTTCATGCGAAAGAGGCCTAACTTCTGCAGAGATGAGAGAAAACAAAAAAATGTATACGTTTATTCATATATGCACTATACCCTCTAAGAATATAATGATTACATGATGGTGCCCTGTGGAAATGCACAGCATGTAGCAGAAAAACTTTTTCCTTGACGACCACTTTAATCCTGTTGTGTAGCAACTACCAAGCTAACAACATAAATCACAGATCACCAGTAGATATTGTGAAATATCCTATAACCTCTTAGAAATGTCTAACACTAATGATACCAAGCTCATCCTGCATGCCAGAATATGACAGGCTCATTAATTACAATTATGAAATACGGTGTGCTTGTCAAAGTCTAGTTGTCTGTTCATATTATATTGATCACACTTATGTGCCATAAATACCTTGCCAGTAAGAACAAAAAGTACAGAAAATGTATTATTATGTAGACATGATTTATTATACCTTTCTATCTACTATATATACCTAAATATGATCTCCCTCGTTCGTTCTTTCTTTCTTTCTTCCAACCTATAATCTTTTCATCTTTTCACCTGCTGTATCTGTTATCTATTTTTATCTATTTTTTCCTTCCTTCTTTCTGTCTCTACTGTACCTATAATCTTTCCTTTCCTATTCTCCTCCTCCTCCTCCTGCCTCCTTCCTCCTGCCTCCTTCCTCCTTCCTCCTCCTCCTCCCTCTTCCTCCCCCTTCCTCCTGCTCCTTCTCCTGCCTCCTGCCTCCTTCTCCTTCCTCCTCCCTCCCCCTCCCTCTTCCTCCCCCTACCTCCTCCTCCTCCTGCCTCCTTCCTCCTTCCTCCTCCTCCTCCCTCTTCCTCCCCCTTCCTCCTGCTCCTTCTCCTGCCTCCTGCCTCCTCCTTTCTCCCCCTCCCTCTTCTTCCCCCTTTCTCCTCCTTTCTCCCTCCTCCTTCTCTTCCCTTCCTTCCTCGTTTTCTTCTTCTCTTCTGATCCTTCTTCTTCTCCCCCTCTTCCCTTCCTTCTTTCTTTTCTATTCCCTTACTTCATCTTCTCCTCCTCCTTTCCATTATCTTCCCTTTCTGCCTCTTCTCCTTCACCTCTTTTTCTTTCTCTTCACTCCCTTCCTCTTTTCTTCCTCCTCCTTTCGTTTCCCTTCCCTTCCTCTTCTCCTCCTTTCCCTTTCTTTTCCCTTCATTTCTCTTCTCCTCCTCCTTTCCTTTCTCTTCCCTATCTTCCTGTCCTCCACCTCTCCCTTTCCTTTTTCCCTTCCCTTCCTCTTCTCCTCCTTTCCCTTTCTTTTTTCTTCATTTCTCTCCTCCTGCTCGTCCTTTCCACCCTCTTTTGCTTCTCCATTTTTTTTCTTAATTTCTATGGTATCTCTTGTATTTGTTATCTATTTGAATCTCTTTTCTTCCTTCCTTCTGTATCTACTATACCTATAATCTTTCTTTGTTTTATTTTATTTTCATCTTCCTTCCTTCCTCGTTTGTCACCTTCCTGCCTTCCTTTTGTCCATCCGTCATTCCTTCAATCCTTTCTATTCTTCTTTTGTTCCAGAAGATGCTAACTTTTAAGACAGTAAAAAAAAAAATGTCAATGTTCCTCTTTCAGAGAATTTCAGTTCATCTTTTTATCCTGTTAATCCTACTCTCTGGCACAATTATTCAATCTGTCTGATCATAGAACTTTCTTTTAATTTATGTGATCATTATTTGAGCTAATAATCTGATCTGCAATCCCTATAAAAAAGTGCACATTTGATAAGCAAAGCTTCCAATAATCTGACATTGTGCAAGGTGTAGGCTTTGATTCCACTGCTTCGTACTGCACTGCAGTCTTGTGTGGGGCAGCAGTATTGGATGATGTAAATGGCTAATTTGAGCAGATTTTTTTTTCTTGTGGGATAAAATCAAACCAGATGTCAGATTCGAAAGGTTACCATACATGGAACAATTGTAAAACAGTCTGTGCTTGGAGAGAAAATGGTACTCACACAACAGTGCCAAATATTGGGATGTAAATTGACTGGAAAATCTTGAGTTTTCTCTTCATCTCTGTGAGCCAAGTGTAGCTGTAATACACCATGATGATGATGTTCTTTTGTATAATCTCCACCTCTTGTATCATGCAATTATTTTTAGTAAAAACCAATGTTAGAATAGACTATTGGAGGCAGTGTGCTGTCTGCTTTACATTTACAGCTACTGTACATACCAAGAAGAGAAAGAGGAGATGGCTTCATGTATCTTGAACTACGTCTTCTGACACCTCTCCTCTTATTCACCACACACTTTTCTCTGCAGGTTGTTGAATTTTAGCCACAAACGTCCAGAGGTGTTCAGAAAAATGATATAAAAATAAGAAAGGAACTCATAGTAGATTTTAGAAACATGCTGCCTCTAACCAGGAGTGTTGTTAAGATTGTGACAGTCCTGGGGCACCCTGAATGGAGCACTGACGCAACGTGCATAGCACACCACATGTACAGTAGTGGTGGGTGTAGCAAGATTGCGCCAATGGTGTTAGGGGCTTAAAGGGGTATGGCTAAATACAAGTTGAAGATGATGGGAAAAACAGGGGCGCAGTAGGGCTCTCATAGTGTAGTAGGTAAAAACGATTTATTAAATAAAAGTACAATAAACACAAAATAGGTATTGCAATTACAAAAGCAATGGTACAATCCACCTTAATAAGATTAATTTTCTAACATTTCTAATCAGTCCAGAAATCCACTGCTCTCAGGTGGTTGAGGCAGCACCTTTGACTTTGAAAGGGGCCACTTGTCTGCAGCCATGTATACAGTTGATTCCAGCCAGCTCTCAGCCCTGACAGGAATGCCATAAGGTAACACTGCTTTCCTACACCCTAGCAATGATCAGAAAATGTCTCAAGGGAACCTCCTCTTCCTCAGTTTTAACTGGGAAAATAATTATCGAGAATGATAAAGGCTGGGTAGGGAGATTAACCCTTATGCCACGTACACACGATCGGTTTTCCCGGCGGTCAAAAGTCCACTGGGAAAACCGAGAACCTGCTCGGTTGCTTTTCCCATGTACACACAGCCGGTTTTCCCGACAGGAAAACTGCGATGACAGCTTTGGTTGGGAAAACCGGCCGCATGTATGCTCCACTGCAGTGTTTCCCATGGGAAAACTGCCGGGCAAAAAAACACAGAGAATCACGGCAGGAAAAAAAAAGAACAATTTCAAATTTTTTTGCCCACAGTTTTCCTGTCGGGAAAACTGCTATGGAGCATACACATGCCAGTTTTCCCGTCGGGAAAACCAATCGTGTGTACGAGGCATAAGAGTACCCAAATGAAATAAAAATCTAAAGGGACCCAGAGGCTTCTCAAACCAGAACACTTACTTACGTTAAGGTACAATTATTAAAAATGATTCTGAGCATGCGTGGATTTTTAACCGATGGTTGTGCCTACTAATAAATGGCTTCAGCCAAACACTAACCATGAGTGAAAGAAAAGTTTGTGTTATCATTCATATTCTCTGAAAAATGACCAAGAAATCATAAATTCTGCCAGGGTATGTAAACCTATGAGCACAACTGTTTATATTCTATAGTTTGTAGATGCTATAACCTTCACACAAACCAATTAATATACACCTATTGGGATTTTTTTTAGACATGTAGCAGAATACATTTTTGTATACATTCTCTGTCTTTTTAAATTTTTTATCACAAATAATAAAAAACCCAAGGGTGATCAAAAACCACCAACAAAAGCTCTATTTGTGTAAAAAAAAAACGATATTGCATGACTGCACAATTGGCAGTTAAAGTAGCACAGTGCTGAATAGAAAAAAATTACCTAGTTAGGAAGGCGATAAAATCTTACAGAGGTCAAGTGGTAAAAGTGCTTTACATTTTTACCTTTTCTTTTCTATCCAACGTACCTGTTGATCCTTCAAGTTTAGCTGTCCCTAGGTCTCTTCCTGTTGTAATGGGCCTTTTACAGTGTTGTCAAATTTTGCTCAGTGGTACTGTTGCTGGGTTGTTGACTCTGTCACTCCACCAGTGTTGCCAACCGGCCGTATTTTTACGCACAGTTCGTAAAAACAGGCACTTTTTTCCCCCATTCGTAAATGTCTGTGGTTGCTGGAATGTGCCAGTAAAAATAGCCGAGATTGGTTCGGCTTGGAACTGCGCATGGAGATTGGAGGCAGGGGGGTGAATGGAGGCAGGGGGTGATGGTGGCTGGGGTGGCACCGCAGAGGGGGATGGAGGCAGGGGGAGATTGGAGACAGAGGGTGATTGATGGCACCACAGAGGGGGATGATGGCACCGCAGAGGGTGGGCATGGAGACAGGGTTATTGGTGGCACCGCAAAGGGGATGGAGGCAGGGGACGATGGAGGCAGGGGGTGATTGGAGGCAGGGGGCCTCCAGGAGATTGGAGGCAGGGGAGATTGGAGGCAGGGGGAGATTGTGGCACCGCAGAGGGGGTGAAGGTAGGGGGTGTTGGTGGCAGAGGGGGATGGAGGCAAGGGGTGATGTGACTAAATAATTTGCCCTTATTATATCAAAAATAACAAAAATATATATTTTTTACCTTAATATCTACCTTAAATCACGTTGCTATTTGCCTAGCATACTTCTTTGTAGCCTAAATACTGAAATTTGCACCTAAAAATGTAATTTAGTAACTTTTATGAAATGCCAGTAAAAATGTGGCTGCACCAGTAAATTTCGTGTGTTGTGCTAGTGAATTTCAATCTGGTAGGTTGGCAACACTGCACTCCACCTACAGTAGCTGGGTGTCCTAAAAGCATAGCTAGGAGTTGAAGTCCAAAAGAGCGCCATGCTACTCTCTGCTTACAATCATTGCCCAGCATGCTGCATAGAACAAGAGAATGCTGCGACCGCGGCTCAAAGCAGGGGGTCCAGCGCGTCCTTGTTCATCGATTCAGGTGCGAACCAGGTCCAAATTTTTGCCTGAATTTTCACTTGAATCGGAACAAACCACGCACAGGACACTTTCCGAATGCGGACCGCGGCCACCCTGTAGCTGTGTAAACCGGCTTTATTGCGAGCCAGGCGCACTCTCCTGTCATGCAAAGTGGATGCAGGGAAACTCGCATCTAATTTGCAATAAGTGTGAACCCAGCCTTACTCAGATACATAAAAAGTACTGCAATTTGATATATCACGCAGTGTCCCCCTCTTAAAAAGAGACTATCCTCTCTGATTCCACAAGACCTCGACAATGTTCTGTAAATACCTGGTGATCTTGCCAGTCCAACAGTTGGTCAGCCTGTACTGGATATTACAACTCTGTGTTGTCACTCTTGCAGCTGCTGTGCTTGATTGCCTAGTCTCTCCTATGTTTCCCAGAAGGATCTGATATGATGCTTGTGAGCCAGCTGCTTCGGAAACTTAACGGTTCTGAAAAAAAATAAATATATTAAATGTAATTTAGTGATTTGCATGCTAAGTGTGTAGGTCATCATTTGTTAAAATACAGTGACTTGAAAAAATATTCATACCCCTTGAAATATTCCACATTTTGTCATGTTACAACCAAAAACTTACATTTATTTTATTGGAATTTTATGTGATAGACCAACACAAAGTGGAACATAATTGTGAATTGGAAAGAAAATAATAAATGATTTTAATTTTTTTTTTACAAATAAATATGTGAAAAGTGTGGCGTGCATTTGTATTCAGCTCCCTGAGTTAAAACCTTGTAGAACCACCTCTCGCTGCAATTACAGCTGCATGTTTTTTTGGGTATGTCTCTACCAGCTTTGCACATCTAGTGCTGACATTTTTGCCCATTCTTCTTTGCCAAATAGCTCAAACTATGTCAGATTGAATGGAGAGCGTCTGTGAACAGCAATTTTCTCTTACCACAGATCCTCAATTGGATTTAGGTCTGGACTTTGACTGGGCCATTCTAACACATGAATATGCTTAGATCTAAACTATTCCATTGTAGCTCTGGCTCTATGTTTAGGGTCATTGTCTTGCTGTAAATTGAACCTCCCCCAGTCTCAAGTCTTTTGCAGACTTTTCCTCTAAGATTGCCCTGTATTTGGCTCTATTCATGTTCCTATAAACTATGACCAGCTTCCCCAGAACATGATGCTGCCACCACCATGTTCCAGGGTGGGATGGTGTGTTCAGCTTTATGTGCAATGTTAGTTTTGTGTCCCCCACATGGCTTCTGTGGGGGACACAAACACAAACGAGATGTCCTATGGCTTTCTTTCAACAATTGCTTTCTTCTTGCCACTCTTTCATAAAGACCAGATTTGGAGTGCACGATAAATAGTTGTCCTGTGGGCAAATTCTCTCACCTGAGTTACCATGGGCCTCTTGGCTGCGTCTGATTAATGCTCTCGTTGCTTGTTCTGTCAGTTTATGTAGACGGCCATGTCTTGGTAGGTTTGCAGTTGTGCCATACTCTTTGCATTTTCAGATGATGGATTGGATTGAACAGTGCTCCGTGAGATGTTCAAAGCTTGGGATATTTTTTTTATAACCTAACTCTGCTTTAAACTTCTCCACAACTTTATCCCTGACCTGTCTGGTGTGTTCCTTGGCCTTTGTGAGGCTGTTTGTTCATTAAGGTTCTCCAAGAAACCTCTGAGGGCTTCACAGAACAGCTGTATTTATTCTGAGATTAAATTACACAGAGGTGGACTAGATTTTCGTTAGGGATATTAGAGTAAAAGGGCCTGAATACAAATGCACACCAAACTTTTTAGATATTTATTTGTAGGAAAATTTTGAAAAACATTTATAATTTTCCTTCCACTTCACAATTATGTGCCACTTTGTGTTGGTCCATAACATAAAATCGCCCAAAAATATTTGCGTTTTTTGGTTGTAACATAATTTTTTATTTTTATTTCGGGGGGTGTGGATACTTTTTTAAGGCACTGTATTAAGTGATCCTTTAATTTTTTTACCTTTTTTTGGCTTAAATCAAGTACACCCTTAAATAATGGTCTGTTTGAAATCACTGTTATATAGATTATTGGAATAATGTTTGCTGTTTGTGATGTATACTGCTAACACAGGCACTAAATGTAGCTTGGTCACATCATTCCTGTTTTTATTACACCTATACTTGCCATATGTTTACCTATCAGTCATGTGTCATATCGTGCAGTTGTCATGCTGATAACTATGATGTTAAGCTTCAAACTGACATGTTAATATATACATATACAGACATGACTAGGTTATTGTGACACACACCATTATTTTGGTTGAAAGGTATTTACGTGTTATAGAAATTGAATAACCCATTCTTTTCTCTTGTGGCAGCCCTCCGTTAATGGCTTTTTGCAAGCTGTGAAAGCCTCCTATACTACCTTCTGAATGAGTACTGCCTACATCAATTCCAACTGCAGATGCAAGATTTGGGAGTTCAGATGTGGTGTGACTGGAAGGCAACCATAGAGTGAGTGTGTCTGTCAAGGATCCAGCATAGTTAAAGTGATTGCAAAAGTATTTTTTTTTTTTAATAACAAACATGTCATACTTTCCTGCTCTTTGCAAGCTCTTTGTAGAGCAGCCCTGATCCTCCTTTTCTGGGGTCCCCAGTCGGCGCTCATGGCTCCTCCTCTTCGGTGTGTGCCCCCACGGAGAGACAATTTTCATGAGGGCACCCGTGCAGGCTCGCTCCCCAGTCCTGCTACTGCGTCCATTGACACAGATGGCAGGACTCTGCCCTGCCCCCTGGCTCCCATGTCACTGGATTTGATTGACAGCAGTGGAAGCCAATGGCTCTTGCTCACAGGCATGCACACAGGGTGTGCCACCCTAATCACCCTGTGTGGTGTAGATTTTCCTTGTTTAGACCCCTGATATTTCACCAAAGCCCCCTACTGGGGCTCCTAAAAAAAAAAAAAAAAAAAAAGTTAATAAATAATCATAAAAGAACAACAACAAAAGAGATAAAACTGTAAAAAAAAAAAAATATTAAAAACTACCTACTCCAGCCACTGCCTTGCTTACACCAATCTCTGCCCTACTGACACCGTCCATTGCAGTATATACACACATGTGTGTTTGAGCTCACCTATGCTCTTGAGGACCTGAGACAGTGGCTAGAGCCACTGGGTTCATGCTCGTCGCTGGAACAGACAGGTTCAGGTAAGAAAAAGGGGGGCTCTAGGGGACAGCTGCAGCACATAAGGTTTTTCACCTTAATGCATTGTATGCATTAAGGTGAAAAACCCTGGGACAATACAACTCTTTAGGTCCATCTATCTTTATATAAATATATATATTTATATAATATATATATATATATATATATATAATATAATATATATTATATATATATATATATATATATAAAATATATTTATATAAAGATAGATGGACCTAAAGAGTTGTATTGTCCCAGGGTTTTTCACCTTAATGCATACAATGCATTAAGGTGAAAAACCTTATGTGCTGCAGCTGTCCCCTAGAGCCCCCCTTTTTCTTACCTGAACCTGTCTGTTCCAGCGACGAGCATGAACCCAGTGGCTCTAGCCACTGTCTCAGGTCCTCAAGAGCATAGGTGAGCTCAAACACACATGTGTGTATATACTGCAATGGACGGTGTCAGTAGGGCAGAGATTGGTGTAAGCAAGGCAGTGGCTGGAGTAGGTAGTTTTTAATATTTTTTTTTTTTTTACAGTTTTATCTCTTTTGTTTTGTTCTTTTATGATTATTTATTAACTTTTTTTTTTTTTTTTTTTTTTAGGAGCCCCAGTAGGGGGCTTTGGTGAAATATCAGGGGTCTAAACAAGGAAAATCTACACCACACAGGGTGATTAGGGTGGCACACCCTGTGTGCATGCCTGTGAGCAAGAGCCATTGGCTTCCACTGCTGTCAATCAAATCCAGTGACATGGGAGCCAGGGGGCAGGGCAGAGTCCTGCCATCTGTGTCAATGGACGCAGTAGCAGGACTGGGGAGCGAGCCTGCACGGGTGCCCTCATGAAAATTGTCTCTCCGTGGGGGCACACACCGAAGAGGAGGAGCCATGAGCGCCGACTGGGGACCCCAGAAAAGGAGGATCAGGGCTGCTCTACAAAGAGCTTGCAAAGAGCAGGAAAGTATGACATGTTTGTTATTAAAAAAAAAAATACTTTTGCAATCACTTTAACTATGCTGGATCCTTGACAGACACACTCACTCTATGGTTGCCTTCCAGTCACAACCACATCTGAACTCCCAAATCTTGCATCTGCAGTTGGAATTGATGTAGGCAGTACTCATTCAGAAGGTAGGTATAGGAGGCTTCATCACAGCTTGCAAAAGCCATTAACGGAGGGGCTGCCACAAGAGAAAAGAATGGGTTATTCAATTTCTATAACACGTAAATACCTTTCAACCAAAAATAATGGTGTGTGTCACAATAACCTAGTCATGTCTGTATATGTATATATTAACATGTCAGTTCTGAAGCTTAACATCATAGTTATCAGCATGACAACTGCACGATATGACACATGACTGATAGGTAAACATATGGCAAGTATAGGTGTAATAAAAACAGGAATGATGTGACCAAGCTACATTTAGTGCCTGTGTTAGCAGTATACATCACAAACAGCAAACATTATTCCAATAATCTATATAACAGTGATTTCAAACAGACCATTATTTAAGGGTGTACTTGATTTAAGCCAAAAAAAGGTAAAAAAATTAAAGGATCACTTAATACAGTGCCTTAAAAAAGTATCCACACCCCCCGAAATAAAAATAAAAAATTATGTTACAACCAAAAAACGCAAATATTTTTGGGCGATTTTATGTTATGGACCAACACAAAGTGGCACATAATTGTGAAGTGGAAGGAAAATTATAAATGTTTTTCAAAATTTTCCACAAATAAATATCTAAAAAGTTTGGTGTGCATTTGTATTCAGGCCCTTTTACTCTAATATCCCTAACGAAAATCTAGTCCACCTCTGTGTAATTTAATCTCAGAATAAATACAGCTGTTCTGTGAAGCCCTCAGAGGTTTCTTGGAGAACCTTAATGAACAAACAGCCTCACAAAGGCCAAGGAACACACCAGACAGGTCAGGGATAAAGTTGTGGAGAAGTTTAAAGCAGAGTTAGGTTATAAAAAAATATCCCAAGCTTTGAACATCTCACGGAGCACTGTTCAATCCAATCCATCATCTGAAAATGCAAAGAGTATGGCACAACTGCAAACCTACCAAGACATGGCCGTCTACATAAACTGACAGAACAAGCAACGAGAGCATTAATCAGACGCAGCCAAGAGGCCCATGGTAACTCAGGTGAGAGAATTTGCCCACAGGACAACTATTTATCGTGCACTCCAAATCTGGTCTTTATGAAAGAGTGGCAAGAAGAAAGCAATTGTTGAAAGAAAGCCATAGGACATCTCGTTTGTGTTTGTGTCCCCCACAGAAGCCATGTGGGGGACACAAAACTAACATTGCACATAAAGCTGAACACACCATCCCCACCCTGGAACATGGTGGTGGCAGCATCATGTTCTGGGGAAGCTGGTCATAGTTTATAGGAACATGAATAGAGCCAAATACAGGGCAATCTTAGAGGAAAAGTCTGCAAAAGACTTGAGACTGGGGGAGGTTCAATTTACAGCAAGACAATGACCCTAAACATAGAGCCAGAGCTACAATGGAATAGTTTAGATCTAAGCATATTCATGTGTTAGAATGGCCCAGTCAAAGTCCAGACCTAAATCCAATTGAGGATCTGTGGTAAGAGAAAATTGCTGTTCACAGACGCTCTCCATTCAATCTGACATAGTTTGAGCTATTTGGCAAAGAAGAATGGGCAAAAATGTCAGCACTAGATGTGCAAAGCTGGTAGAGACATACCCAAAAAAACATGCAGCTGTAATTGCAGCGAGAGGTGGTTCTACAAGGTTTTAACTCAGGGAGCTGAATACAAATGCACGCCACACTTTTCACATATTTATTTGTAAAAAAAAATTAAAATCATTTATTATTTTCTTTCCAATTCACAATTATGTTCCACTTTGTGTTGGTCTATCACATAAAATTCCAATAAAATAAATGTAAGTTTTTGGTTGTAACATGACAAAATGTGGAATATTTCAAGGGGTATGAATATTTTTTCAAGTCACTGTATTTTAACAAATGATGACCTACACACTTAGCATGCAAATCACTAAATTACATTTAATATATTTATTTTTTTCAGAACCGTTAAGTTTCCGAAGCAGCTGGCTCACAAGCATCATATCAGATCCTTCTGGGAAACATAGAGAGACTAGGCAATCAAGCACAGCAGCTGCAAGAGTGACAACACAGAGTTGTAATATCCAGTACAGGCTGACCAACTGTTGGACTGGCAAGATCACCAGGTATTTACAGAACATTGTCGAGGTCTTGTGGAATCAGAGAGGATAGTCTCTTTTTAAGAGGGGGACACTGCGTGATATATCAAATTGCAGTACTTTTTATGTATCTGAGTAAGGCTGGGTTCACACTTATTGCAAATTAGATGCGAGTTTCCCTGCATCCACTTTGCATGACAGGAGAGTGCGCCTGGCTCGCAATAAAGCCGGTTTACACAGCTACAGGGTGGCCGCGGTCCGCATTCGGAAAGTGTCCTGTGCGTGGTTTGTTCCGATTCAAGTGAAAATTCAGGCAAAAATTTGGACCTGGTTCGCACCTGAATCGATGAACAAGGACGCGCTGGACCCCCTGCTTTGAGCCGCGGTCGCAGCATTCTCTTGTTCTATGCAGCATGCTGGGCAATGATTGTAAGCAGAGAGTAGCATGGCGCTCTTTTGGACTTCAACTCCTAGCTATGCTTTTAGGACACCCAGCTACTGTAGGTGGAGTGCAGTGTTGCCAACCTACCAGATTGAAATTCACTAGCACAACACACGAAATTTACTGGTGCAGCCACATTTTTACTGGCATTTCATAAAAGTTACTAAATTACATTTTTAGGTGCAAATTTCAGTATTTAGGCTACAAAGAAGTATGCTAGGCAAATAGCAACGTGATTTAAGGTAGATATTAAGGTAAAAAATATATATTTTTGTTATTTTTGATATAATAAGGGCAAATTATTTAGTCACATCACCCCTTGCCTCCATCCCCCTCTGCCACCAACACCCCCTACCTTCACCCCCCTCTGCGGTGCCACAATCTCCCCCTGCCTCCAATCTCCCCCTGCCTCCAATCTCCTGGAGGCCCCCTGCCTCCAATCACCCCCTGCCTCCATCGTCCCCTGCCTCCATCCCCCTTTGCGGTGCCACCAATAACCCCTGTCTCCATGCCCACCCTCTGCGGTGCCATCATCCCCCTCTGTGGTGCCATCAATCACCCTCTGTCTCCAATCTCCCCTGCCTCCATCCCCCTCTGCGGTGCCACCCCAGCCACCATCACCCCCTGCCTCCATTCACCCCCTGCCTCCAATCTCCATGCGCAGTTCCAAGCCGAACCAATCTCGGCTATTTTTACTGGCACATTCCAGCAACCACAGACATTTACGAATGGGGGAAAAAAGTGCCTGTTTTTACGAACTGTGCGTAAAAATACGGCCGGTTGGCAACACTGGTGGAGTGACAGAGTCAACAACCCAGCAACAGTACCACTGAGCAAAATTTGACAACACTGTAAAAGGCCCATTACAACAGGAAGAGACCTAGGGACAGCTAAACTTGAAGGATCAACAGGTACGTTGGATAGAAAAGAAAAGGTAAAAATGTAAAGCACTTTTACCACTTGACCTCTGTAAGATTTTATCGCCTTCCTAACTAGGTAATTTTTTTCTATTCAGCACTGTGCTACTTTAACTGCCAATTGTGCAGTCATGCAATATCGTTTTTTTTTTACACAAATAGAGCTTTTGTTGGTGGTTTTTGATCACCCTTGGGTTTTTATTATTTGTGATAAAAAATTTAAAAAGACAGAGAATGTATACAAAAATGTATTCTGCTACATGTCTAAAAAAAATCCCAATAGGTGTATATTAATTGGTTTGTGTGAAGGTTATAGCATCTACAAACTATAGAATATAAACAGTTTGCTCATAGGTTTACATACCCTGGCAGAATTTATGATTTCTTGGTCATTTTTCAGAGAATATGAATGATAACACAAACTTTTCTTTCACTCATGGTTAGTGTTTGGCTGAAGCCATTTATTAGTAGGCACAACCATCGGTTAAAAATCCACGCATGCTCAGAATCATTTTTAATAATTGTACCTTAACGTAAGTGTTCTGGTTTGAGAAGCCTCTGGGTCCCTTTAGATTTTTATTTCATTTGGGTACTCTTATGCCTCGTACACACGATTGGTTTTCCCGACGGGAAAACTGGCATGTGTATGCTCCATAGCAGTTTTCCCGACAGGAAAACTGTGGGCAAAAAATTTGAAATTGTTCTTTTTTTTTCCTGCCGTGATTCTCTGTGTTTTTTTGCCCGGCAGTTTTCCCATGGGAAACACTGCAGTGGAGCATACATGCGGCCGGTTTTCCCAACCAAAGCTGTCATCGCAGTTTTCCTGTCGGGAAAACCGGCTGTGTGTACATGGAAAAGCAACCGAGCAGGTTCTCGGTTTTCCCAGTGGACTTTTGACCGCCGGGAAAACCGATCGTGTGTACGTGGCATAAGGGTTAATCTCCCTACCCAGCCTTTATCATTCTCGATAATTATTTTCCCAGTTAAAACTGAGGAAGAGGAGGTTCCCCTTGAGACATTTTCTGATCATTGCTAGGGTGTAGGAAAGCAGTGTTACCTTATGGCATTCCTGTCAGGGCTGAGAGCTGGCTGGAATCAACTGTATACATGGCTGCAGACAAGTGGCCCCTTTCAAAGTCAAAGGTGCTGCCTCAACCACCTGAGAGCAGTGGATTTCTGGACTGATTAGAAATGTTAGAAAATTAATCTTATTAAGGTGGATTGTACCATTGCTTTTGTAATTGCAATACCTATTTTGTGTTTATTGTACTTTTATTTAATAAATCGTTTTTACCTACTACACTATGAGAGCCCTACTGCGCCCCTGTTTTCCCATCATCTTCAACTTGTATTTAGCCATACCCCTTTAAGCCCCTAACACCATTGGCGCAATCTTGCTACACCCACCACTACTGTACATGTGGTGTGCTATGCACGTTGCGTCAGTGCTCCATTCAGGGTGCCCCAGGACTGTCACAATCTTAACAACACTCCTGGTTAGAGGGCAGCATGTTTCTAAAATCTACTATGAGTTCCTTTCTTATTTTTATATCATTTTTCTGAACACCTCTGGACGTTTGTGGCTAAAATTCAACAACCTGCAGAGAAAAGTGTGTGGTGAATAAGAGGAGAGGTGTCAGAAGACGTAGTTCAAGATACATGAAGCCATCTCCTCTTTCTCTTCTTGGTATGTACAGTAGCTGTAAATGTAAAGCAGACAGCACACTGCCTCCAATAGTCTATTCTAACATTGGTTTTTACTAAAAATAATTGCATGATACAAGAGGTGGAGATTATACAAAAGAACATCATCATCATGGTGTATTACAGCTACACTTGGCTCACAGAGATGAAGAGAAAACTCAAGATTTTCCAGTCAATTTACATCCCAATATTTGGCACTGTTGTGTGAGTACCATTTTCTCTCCAAGCACAGACTGTTTTACAATTGTTCCATGTATGGTAACCTTTCGAATCTGACATCTGGTTTGATTTTATCCCACAAGAAAAAAAAATCTGCTCAAATTAGCCATTTACATCATCCAATACTGCTGCCCCACACAAGACTGCAGTGCAGTACGAAGCAGTGGAATCAAAGCCTACACCTTGCACAATGTCAGATTATTGGAAGCTTTGCTTATCAAATGTGCACTTTTTTATAGGGATTGCAGATCAGATTATTAGCTCAAATAATGATCACATAAATTAAAAGAAAGTTCTATGATCAGACAGATTGAATAATTGTGCCAGAGAGTAGGATTAACAGGATAAAAAGATGAACTGAAATTCTCTGAAAGAGGAACATTGACATTTTTTTTTTTACTGTCTTAAAAGTTAGCATCTTCTGGAACAAAAGAAGAATAAGAAAGGATTGAAGGAATGACGGATGGACAAAAGGAAGGCAGGAAGGTGACAAACGAGGAAGGAAGGAAGATGAAAATAAAATAAAACAAAGAAAGATTATAGGTATAGTAGATACAGAAGGAAGGAAGAAAAGAGATTCAAATAGATAACAAATACAAGAGATACCATAGAAATTAAGAAAAAAAATGGAGAAGCAAAAGAGGGTGGAAAGGACGAGCAGGAGGAGAGAAATGAAGAAAAAAGAAAGGGAAAGGAGGAGAAGAGGAAGGGAAGGGAAAAAAGGAAAGGGAGAGGTGGAGGACAGGAAGATAGGGAAGAGAAAGGAAAGGAGGAGGAGAAGAGAAATGAAGGGAAAAGAAAGGGAAAGGAGGAGAAGAGGAAGGGAAGGGAAACGAAAGGAGGAGGAAGAAAAGAGGAAGGGAGTGAAGAGAAAGAAAAAGAGGTGAAGGAGAAGAGGCAGAAAGGGAAGATAATGGAAAGGAGGAGGAGAAGATGAAGTAAGGGAATAGAAAAGAAAGAAGGAAGGGAAGAGGGGGAGAAGAAGAAGGATCAGAAGAGAAGAAGAAAACGAGGAAGGAAGGGAAGAGAAGGAGGAGGGAGAAAGGAGGAGAAAGGGGGAAAAAGAGGGAGGGGGAGAAAGGAGGAGGCAGAAGGCAGGAGGAGGAGAAGGAGGAAGAGGGAGGAAGAGGGAGGAGGAGGAGGAAGGAGGAAGGAGGCAGGAGGAGGAGGAGGTAGGGGGAGGAAGAGGGAGGGGGAGGGAGGAGGAAGGAGAAGGAGGCAGGAGGCAGGAGAAGGAGCAGGAGGAAGGGGGAGGAAGAGGGAGGAGGAGGAGGAAGGAGGAAGGAGGCAGGAGGAGGAGGAGGCAGGAGGAGGAGGAGGAGAATAGGAAAGGAAAGATTATAGGTACAGTAGAGACAGAAAGAAGGAAGGAAAAAATAGATAAAAATAGATAACAGATACAGCAGGTGAAAAGATGAAAAGATTATAGGTTGGAAGAAAGAAAGAAAGAACGAACGAGGGAGATCATATTTAGGTATATATAGTAGATAGAAAGGTATAATAAATCATGTCTACATAATAATACATTTTCTGTACTTTTTGTTCTTACTGGCAAGGTATTTATGGCACATAAGTGTGATCAATATAATATGAACAGACAACTAGACTTTGACAAGCACACCGTATTTCATAATTGTAATTAATGAGCCTGTCATATTCTGGCATGCAGGATGAGCTTGGTATCATTAGTGTTAGACATTTCTAAGAGGTTATAGGATATTTCACAATATCTACTGGTGATCTGTGATTTATGTTGTTAGCTTGGTAGTTGCTACACAACAGGATTAAAGTGGTCGTCAAGGAAAAAGTTTTTCTGCTACATGCTGTGCATTTCCACAGGGCACCATCATGTAATCATTATATTCTTAGAGGGTATAGTGCATATATGAATAAACGTATACATTTTTTGTTTTTCTCTCATCTCTGCAGAAGTTAGGCCTCTTTCGCATGAACGGCAGTCCCTGCTGCATCTCCGAAAAGTGATCTGCAGTGGATCACTTTGCAGATATTCAGGAGGTGATATTTTCACCTCCAAATGCTTTTTTGGGTTATTTTGGAAAGTCAATTTTAATATACATGTGGGGTTCATTCGTTACGAAATAAAATTCGGACAAATTTTCTTTATTCAAAAATTTCCAAATGAAAAAAGTACCGAATTTAAATGAATCCAAAAAAATGTAATTCAAATTCGAATCGTTTTGGAATACTTTTCGAATAGTTTTCAAATTTGAAAAGTTTTCAAATTCGAATAGTTTTCAAATTCGAAAACCTTTTGAATTCAAATAATTTTCCAATTTTCAAAGAGAATAAAATAGATAAGAAAATAAAGCAATAGAATAAAAACAAAAATGTATATTTTTTCTATTCTATTCCTGTATTTTCTATTCTATTTTATTTGCTTTGGAAATTGGAAAACAATTTGAAAACTATTCAAAACTGATTTGAAAACTTTTCAAATTTGAAATTGATTTGAAAACTTTTCAAATCTTTTTGAAAACGAATAAACAAAACGAATCCCAAAAAAGAATGAAACAAATTTTTTAGTTCTGCACATGTCTAGCATTTAACTCAATTGTGGTGTGGTCCCGCTAACTTTAATGGGTGAGTTTGACAGGCTGTGGCACCTTTCAAATTCAATGTGCCAAGGTAAAGCCTTACTATACATCTAAAGGGAAAGGCATGAATACCTCTCCATCTGCTATGTTAGGTTTTAGGTTGGCGGTGGGGGTTGGTAAAAAGTGAATCAACCCCATACTTTTATTGCCCCCTTGTCACCCATTTGAATAAGGCCTAAAGTGTTATTAAACCCTCCACATAAAACATGATATACAGCAGTAAAGCACAGCACTTACACAGTTTTATGTCTGCCTTGTGTTTATAGTCTCTCACTTCTTTGTAAATCCCCCATGCCATAGCCACACTTTCGCTCACACTTCTACCCAAAACTACATTCTGACATGAACAGAGAATGAAGTGGTTAATTGACACGACAGGCATGCATGCACTTTGAACTACAGTCAGATGTGGGAGACTAGCATTAACTCTTAGGATGGACATGCATGTGCTTTGTTAAGACAGTGCTGATCATAAAGGGACATCTAGTCCAGAACCCTGAAGTCACGTGACCTTTTTTGTAACTTTATTGAGCACACACCAGAAGTTTATGGAACGGAGGCTAAGTAAAAAGATGCAAGACAATTTTTTATAAACTCATTGTCAAGCCTTGTTTACACCTGTTTTGGTCAGTGATAAAAATCAGCAGCTAAGCCACATTTCTACCTCCACCTTAAGCCAGTGTAGTACTACCCCTGTAGGGGCTACTGAGATTAACTGGTTCTTTCCCAAACAGTACCGAGACAGACAGTCACCCAAGCAACAGTTCATTCAATCCAGTTTCAATAAACAGTCTAGGGTTGTGGTTTATTGCTGGTAAACTTGAGAACAAGATGGTGATTAGGGCATAGAATGCTCCAAAAATGCTCTGCAATGGTTGGTGAACAGATGACTTTCTAGTCTAGAAGCCTTTCTAGTAGTCGTATGTAACAGTGAACAATCCAAGGCTCTACAGCTGAAGACCATGGGGCAAATCTTAGATTCTTTGGTTATCCTGCACCAATGCGCAACCATCAGTACCCGGTGTAGTGTCCAGCACACAGTCTCAGAGATCAACTAAAGGTCACTACTTACACCTCCCCAAGACAGCTGCCTCCTTCCAGCTACCCCTGGACCCAAACCTGTGAGCAAGATGGTGCCTTTCAGGACTGGATTCCTTATTGTGTGGTTCTGCAGATAGTTTTGAGCAAGTCCATTTGAGCCTTTATTCCTGGCCTTTCCAAGGCCTTCTAAAGCAGCTGTTCAGTCCATGTACTGTCTGACAACAGCAGCTCCTGAACCTCTGGATCCTTCCTGGGGAGAAAGAACCCTGTTCTACCACACTCCAGCCCACTCCTGGACACTTCCTTTCCATCAAAATCCCAACCTGTGAGACCCTGAACAGGCCAGAACAAACAATTACTGCTTCCTTGATTATAAAAGGAGACAAAGCTACATTTGCCTAGCAACCTACGCTACGAAGGTGCAAAATTAGAAAGGCAGCAGATTGCTTTGCACAACATAATTTTCAAATGAAACAATATGAGGAATGGTCAGATGTGCCTCATATCAGAAACAGGAGATGCAATGTAATCTACCATCAAAGCAAATAATAAACATAAGAGGCTACTTTGTTATGGGCAGAAATAAAGAAAGGAATCAATCTCTTCCCGTATTTACAAAAAAAAACAGCACTTTGAACCCTTTTCCATAAATCCCCTTTTTACTTTCCAGTCACTTTATTTACAGTTCTGGCAATTTACAAAGCTACCCTTAGCTTTCATGTATGGTGTCTAAAGCTGGCCATACACCAGTAGAATTTCATTAGAACATCTTTACAGAAATTCACAAAAATGTAATTTTCCCATCACTAATTTTGTTCAAACGTCTTTAAAATTTCATCCAGACCTGCAAGTTGAATGGAATGCCAGACATATTAAACAGGTTTGTTTTATAGAACATGTGTATTACACTATGTACACTATTACTTGCCCAGAAACTATATTCACAATTAGAATTAAATCTGAGAAAAAGTTTCCACCCCACCCCTTCAAATGTTCTCATCACTATGGTTGAAAACTATTGTCAACCTCACTAGAACCCCCCATTAGAAGATCTATCTAAAAAAATTGAACACAATTCTGCTGATGTAAGGCCAGCTTACTGAATGGCATTTAATTTGCTAAAGCACATTGGGGGATATTTATCAAGCAAATTAGTGACACATTTAAATACAATTCAGGCTGTCTTTCATTTAGAAAAGTATTTGCAATAGTTTTTCTATGTATTTTTGATCTGCAATCATGGACAACAAACTGAGGCAGACTTGCCAAGATCTACCAGAGAATAAACACTTAAGATGATTTTTACTCCAAGCGATGCACAGCTATGAAGTGGCCAAGACCAAGTTTTATTCTGTGCTACTTTAAAAGAGAAGTTCAAGATAAAAAAAACAAACATTTATGCCCTGTACACACGGTCTGAGTTTCCGTCGGAATAAACTCTGACGAGTTTTTCCGACGGAATTCGTTCAGGCTGTGTTGCATACACACGGACACACCAAATTCCGTCAAAAACGCGATGACGTACAACACTACGACGAGCCTAGAAAAATTAAGTTCAATGCTTCCGAGCATGCGTCGAATTGTTTCCGAGCATGCATATTTTTTTCTCCGTCGGAGTTCCATACAGACGAACGGAATTTCCGACATGTTCTCTTTCTAACTCTGTTGGAATTACCAACGGAAAAAGTCAGATGGGGCATACACACGGTCGGAATATCCGATGAAAAAATTCTGTCTGACTTTTTCCGTCGGAAATTCCGATCCTGTGTACAAGGCATTATACTCACCATGGGGTGGATTCTGACATCATTATATAATGGCAGAATATGGGATACAATATGGGAGAAAAATTGGAAGACAGGGGCCAATTATTGCCACCTTATAAAAAGAATTGCCTGAACGAGAACCTTTATAACAGCATTAAAACATATTGATTTAATGAAAGCTACAGATTTACAATATTAAAAATTGCTTTTAACAATACAATAACATGTTAATTCTTATATAAGAATTTAAGGATTGTGTTTGCATACCAAATGGCCCCAATTACCTGTCTGTACCTGGTAAGCCGCTCATAATCTCCTGCCCAGAATACTTGTAGCTGATTGGCTCAGGGCCCATGCATATCTTTTCAATTATGTTGTGTCATGTTGCATGTTAAAGTGGTTGTAAACCTTCCCCCACAACTTTATCCCATGTAAATCAGCATAAAAAACCCTAATGAACACTGCTTGTAGAAATATCCTTACTTGCTTAGTATTGTTGTAATCCTTTCTTTTCTTTAGAATGACATCACTGGAGCATGCCCAGATCTCCCCTGATTTACGGCACACTCTGTTTGCTTGTCTGTCTGCTATCAGGACTTTCTAGGCACGACAGTGAAATCCCACGAGACTGCATAATCACTCAGAGCTTCCTCCTACACCCCGTGTGACCATGTGACATCACACGTGGTATAAACCCGGGCTAAAGCTGATAAGACTGACATAGGCAAACACTAGATAATCTGCACAAGTAAATACTACAGTATGAAAATAAACAAGTGGCTATGAGCAGGAAAGCAGGGTTGCCATAGAAATGTTGGATTGAGAAGGAGGCTTGGTTAACAGTACAGGAAGTGCTCAATGTATGGACGGAAATACACTCTATGTGGACTCAGAATACAATACTTAAGATGGCACTGCCTCACCTCTGCAAACAAGTTTTTTTAAAGTTACTTTAAACAGTAAGTAATATGCAATTTGGGCTGGATTACAGTGGCTATCAATTGATAATTACTTTATATAATGGACTAAATGAAAAGAAGCATCAGAGTGGGAGAGTTTACTTCCTCTTTAACTGCTTGCCGACCAGCCGGCGTAAAATCGGCTCTGCTGGGCGAGATCACGTAATATTACGTCATCTCACCGAGCAGCCAATAGGGGCGTGCGCGCCGCCGTAGGTGCGCTCCCCGCTCGCCCCTGACGCGATCCATTACCGCGTGCTACCATTGGGGTAGATTCAGAGAGAAGATACGACGGCGTATCTCCATCGTATCTCTGAGTCCCGCCGGTCGTATCTATGCGCCTGATTCATAGAATCAATTACGCATAGATTTCTATTAGATCCGACCGGCGTAAGTCTCTTACGCCGTCGGATCGTAACTGCATTTTTCCGCTGACCGCTAGGGGCGTGTATGCTGATTTACGTGTCAAAATATGTAAATCAGCAAGATACGCAAATTCACGAACATACGCCCGGCCGACGCAGTACATTTACGCAATTTACATTAGGCTTTTCCCGGCGTATAGTTACCCCTGCTATATGGTGGCGTAAGTGTGGCGTACCAATGTTAAGTATGGCCGTTGTTCCCATTGAATTTTGAATTTTTTACGTCGTTTGCGTAATTCGTCCGTGAATGGGGCTGGACGTCATTTATGTTCACGTCTAAACCAATGACGTCCTTGCGGCGTACTTTGGAGCAATGCACACTGGGAAATTCCACAGACGGCGCATGCGCCGTTCGGGAAAAACGTCAATCACGTCGGGTCAAGCCTAATTTACATAACACACGCCCACCTCTTCACTATTTGAATTAGGCGGGCTTACGCCGGCCTATTTACGCTACGCCGCCGCAACTTTCTTTTAAGAATACGGCACTTGCCTGTAAAAGTTGCAGAGGCATAACGTAAATAGGATACATTACGCCCGCACAAAGAAAGGCCGATCTACGTGAATCTACCCCTTAGTGTACTATTCAAAATAAGGCGTTACAACAATATGTGAATAAGTGTGAATTTCTCTCAGTACTGAAAGGGTATCTCTTTAGAAGCTTTACATCAGGGTTCACGCACACATGTGCACTGTGGCATCATGCACTAAAATGCACAAGTTAATGCATGTTACCACAACACATGGCACACACTTGCTCTGTATGTGATGCATTGTGTTAGAATTGATTTTAAATGGAATCTCAATGCATTTGATGGCAGAGTCCAACACACAACTTACTACAATGCACCGCAAGACAAATATTGTGTTTTGTGGCACACAGCATTGTAATAAATAAAATGCCACACACATTTTTTCATCCATTTTGGTGTGTTAGCAGCTATTGGCTATTGCATGTGCATTAATGCCCCACAACCAAACACTTAAGTGTGAACGGGCCCTAAATGCTAGCAGGAATACTGACGGGTGTTAAAGCAGGGACCTTCATAAAGTGACACTTCATTACAGGAGTTACTAAAGTGGAGTGCCAACCTGGAACCTTTTGGGTGGGTTCTTTTTATTCCCCCCAAAAAAAAAAAACTTAAAGAATTTTCAGAATGGGTATATACACTATATTAAATATTTCTTAATATACAACAACCCTCTAATTTGTATGGTTCTCTATAGAGATATATTCTGTTCATGAATTTAAATAATCTAAAGTGCAGCATCCTAGAAGGACAACATAGATTTCAGCTTTCCATTATCTGGTTACTGCAATCCGCTGCTATTGTTTGTGCTGTCTTGATGAATAATCCTAAACATGTCATTCCCTATAAGGGAGCCTCTAACAGCTCTGAAGGAATTTTATAGTGATCGGTGGTCATGTACGCTTTGGTAATATTGTTCATTCAGCTTTTGTTTCCTGAAAGCTAATCAGGAATATTGGATTCTATGCGCTAGAGAAGAGAAATGTCCTAGACAATACCCTAGAAATATGCATATTAACCAAGACTCCAGAGCTGTGCGTGTACAGATTTCCTGTAAAGATTTTATTGGTTAATTGATTTCTAGATAATAGGAATAGATAAAACTGAAGATTGCCCATCAATACTTGTCCTTGGGACTAAAAATGATGTTATTTCTTTCCACTCTGAATTAAATATAACATTTGCCTTTAATAGACTTTCTAGTACAATTTATTCTAGTTGTTACAGAGCAGAGTGCCATACTGGACCTGAGACATCTTTCACTTCAATTATCTAGAATATGGAACCTAGGGGTGCTTAACAGCCCCGAATGTTGACAATCTCATAAAATTATAAGCATGGGGCATGAGCAATTCTTGACACATTTGTCATTTAAGGTTATGTAAAAAAACATTTATTTTAATCTAATCTTTTTCTTGTTTTGGATAGAGGGAATAGGATAGGGAATGGTTACTATCAGGTTGTTATTATTATGTTATATTATTATGTTCTTGCCTCGGTTTGGAAAATTGATTGTGGAATTCCTTCTTATGATCATTGTCACCATTGTAAGGGGTTAGCTCGGTAGCGGGGTGTGTGACCCCCTGGATGGGTTCACGACACACTGAATTTATACAGACAGGCAGTCGAAGACGGTTGAAAACAAAGATTTTGGTTTATTCTTCCATCTTGCTGGAAACAAGTGCAAGCATCCAAACAGCATAAACAAAATCAAACATAAAATAAACCCTGGCCACTTGGGGCATCTACCTTCACCACACAGGAACCTATCTAGGGAGTCTGGCACAGCCTAGTGCTGGGCAGACACTGCTGGTCATACAGCAGAAAAACAATAGTCTTTTGATTTTTATCACACAGAAAAATCAATCACCTTCTCACCTCCTCAGAAGACTTTCAGTACACTGCTCTCCTTACTCACAAAGCCTCAGGATGCAGCAATTCAGTGGTAATCCTCTGGATTACTTATAGAGGCCTTAATTGCCTCATTCTGAACAGCTGAAGTTTTCCAACGGCCTTTAGCCTTTTCTGGCTACTTTTGCAGCCGACGCCTAATAACAATTGGTGTATTGTCTAAACAAGGCAGAAATGTATGTCCCGTCTGTGACAACACCCACAGATTTACCTGACTTCCTGTCACACCATCCAAAAAGAATAAATAAATGTTTTTATTTTGACATAGTTAAACACTGCTGTTGTGTTAATATTTAGTGTTTAGTGTTAAAATGTAGTACTGAGCAATGGCATTCTGTAACATTTGTTAACCACTTTCCGACCGCTGGCCATCATATGACGTCCTCGGCTTTGTGGTGATATGTCTGCAGCTACAGGCATCATTCAGATATCTGCATGTTCAGCCGGCGATTCCCTACACCATAAGAATGATCATAGCGGCTGTTCCAGATGGTCACCGGAGTCTCTATGGTCGTCAGAGGCCAGGTGTGATGTTATGATGTCACACCCAGCCTCTGCATTCAAAAAAACTATGCCGCTTCGGCTTTTAAAGTGTCAAAATACATTTTTTAAGTAAAATTTTTTAAAGTGACCCTGTCCCAGTATGCTCACACGCAGAAGCGAACGCATACGCAAGTCCTGCCCACATATGAAAACGAAGTTCAAATAACACATGTGAGGTGTTGCCGCTAACGTTAGAGCGAGAGCAATAATTCTAACCTTATCCTCTGTAACTCAAAACATGTAACCCGTAAAAAAAATTAAAACCCTATGGGGATTTTTAGGTACCGAAGTTTGGCGCCATTCCACAAGCGTGTGCAATTTTGAAGCGTGACATGTTAGGTATCTATTTACTCGGCGTAACTTCATCTTTCACATTATGCAAAATAATTGGTCTAACTTTACTGTTTTTTTTTAAAAGCATGAAAAAGCATGTTTGAAAAATTGCTGCGCAAATACCGTGCGAGAAAAAAAAGTTGCAATGACCGCCATTGTATTCTCTAGGGTCTAGGGTTTGGGGGTTCTATGTAATTTTCTAGCAAAAAAATAATGATTTTTACATGTAGGAGAGAAGTGTCAGAATTGGCCTGGTTGTTAAGTGGTTAATCAAAGTAAAATCAAAGTCTTTACTCCATCAATGCTGTCACTTGTTGGTGAGATAACTACTAGGGGGAGTTTATTAGGAAGAAAGTATATAGGGCCAGATCCACAAAAGAGATACTCCGACTTAACTGCTGTTCAGTCTGTGTGTAACTTTGGAAACGATCCTCAAAAGGCTTTTTCCAAAGTTAGGCAGAAGATCAGGCATGTGTAATTGAATTACACTGCCGAATCTTAGGATGCAGTACCGCATCCGCCGCTGGGGGCATTTCGAGTCGAAATGCCGTTGCTAGTATGCAAATTAGCACTTAAGGCGATCCACAAAGCTTTCCAGCTTCCTTTTTGCGCCGTAAGTGTTATTTTGCAAGTGTAAATTAGGGCTGGTTCTACAAAGTGTAAACTAGTCACACCTTGTAAAAGCCCATTCCAGCGACGGCATTTGGTATGCTTTCCCGAGGGAGAACTCCACGGCAATTTGTAAAAACAAAACCGGCATGGGTTCCCCCCCAGGAGCATACCAGGCCCTTAGGTCTGGTATGGGTTGTAAGGAGACCCCCCACGCCAAAAAATCGACGTAGGGGGTCCCCCTACAATCCATACCAGACCCGTATCCAAAGCACGCTACCCGGCCGGTCAGGAAGGGAGTGGGGACGAGCGAGCGGCCCCCCCCTCCTGAGCCGTGCCAGGCCGCCTGCCCTCAACATGGGGGGGTTGGGTGCTCTGGGGCAGGGGGGCGCACTACGGGCCCCCCCCACCCCAGAGCATCCTGTCCCCATGTTGATGAGGACAGGACCTCTTCCCGACAACCCTTGCCATTGGTTGTCGGGGTCTGCGGGCGGAGGCTTATCGGAATCTGGGAGTCCCCTCAAATAAGGGGGCCCCCAGATACCGGCCCCCCACCCTAAGTGAATGGATATGGGGTACATCGTACCCCTATCCATTCACCTGTAGGCAAAAAGTAAAAGTTAATAAACACACAACACAAGGCTTTTTAAAATATTTTATTATTCTGCTCCGGATGCCCCCCCTGTCTTCGTTATTAGCTCAATTAGCAGGGGGGGCTTCTTCTTCCGCTCTCCGGGGGTCTTCCACTCTCCGGGGGTCTTCCGCTCTCCGGGGGTCTTCTCCGCTCTCCGGGGGGGGCTTCTCCGGACTCCGGGGGGCTTCTTCCATCTTCTCCCTCTTCCGCTGTTGACTCGGCGAACCCCGGTTCTTCTGCAGCTCTCCGGTGCCTTCTCTTCAGCGCTGGCTGCCTGCTATGTTTGTGTGTTAGCTCGATTTCAAACAGGCAGCCAGCGCGGTCTTCTGTGGCGTCAGGGTCTTCTCTTCCTTTCTTCCGATGTTGCCTCGTCGCCTGTTGTCGCTGTAATGATGGAAGCGCGCCTTGCATCCCATTTATATAGGCATCACCGTCCCATCATGCTCCGGCAGGTACCCACGTGGTGGGTGCCTACCCACGTGCACCCACCACGTGGGTACCTACCGGAGCATGATGGGACGGTGATGCCTATATAAATGGGATGCAAGGCGCGCTTCCATCATTACAGCGACAACAGGCGACGAGGCAACATCGGAAGAACAGAAGACAAGACCCTGGCGTCACAGAAGACCGCGCTGGCTGCCTGTTTGAAATCGAGCTAACACACAAACATAGCAGGCAGCCAGCGCTGAAGAAGAAGGCACCGGAGAGCTGCAGAAGAACCGGGGTTCGCCGAGTCAACAGCGGAAGAGGGGAGAAGATGGAAGAAGCCCCCCGGAGTCCGGAGAAGCCCCCCCCGGAGAGCGGAGAAGACCCCCGGAGAGCGGAAGACCCCGGAGAGTGGAAGACCCCCGGAGAGCGGAAGAAGAAGCCCCCCCTGCTAATTGAGCTAATAACGAAGACAGGGGGGGCATCCGGAGCAGAATAATAAAATATTTTAAAAAGCCTTGTGTTGTGTGTTTATTAACTTTTACTTTTTGCCTACAGGTGAATGGATAGGGGTACGATGTACCCCATATCCATTCACTTAGGGTGGGGGGCCGGTATCTGGGGGCCCCCTTATTTGAGGGGACTCCCAGATTCCGATAAGCCTCCGCCCGCAGACCCCGACAACCAATGGCAAGGGTTGTCGGGAAGAGGTCCTGTCCTCATCAACATGGGGACAGGATGCTCTGGGGTGGGGGGGGCCCGTAGTGCGCCCCCCTGCCCCAGAGCACCCAACCCCCCCATGTTGAGGGCATGCGGCCTGGCACGGCTCAGGAGGGGGGGGGGCGCTCGCTCGTCCCCACTCCCTTCCTGACCGGCCGGGTAGCGTGCTTTGGATACGGGTCTGGTATGGATTGTAGGGGGACCCCCTACGTCAATTTTTCGGCGTGGGGGGGGAACCCATGCCGTTTTTTTCTTTGAAAATTGGCATGGAGTTCTCCCTCAGGAATGCATGCCGCTGTCATTTTTTTTTTTCCCGACGCAACTTTTTTAAGCCGTCGCGATCCTCAAAACTCGGCGTAACGTAACTTCGCGCATGCGCAGTACGGCCGGCGCGGGAGCGCGCCTCATTTAATGGGACTCACCCCATTTGAATAGGAAACGCCTTGCGCCGGCGGAATTTTAGTTACACAGCCTGAAATTTCTAGATAAGTGCTTTGTGGATCAGGCACTTAGGTAGAAACTTTAAGGCAGTGTAACTTAAATGGGATTTTTTAAGTTACGTCAGGTTTTTGTGGATCTGGCCCATTGTGTGTATATTGCTATGTGTCGTGTTTCTAACTTCTGTTCCTAGTCCAACAACAGAAGTACGGAGGTAAAATTATTGTACTTTGTATATATATATTGTAAGGGTTAGCTCGGTAGCGGGGGTGTGTGACCCCCTGGATGGGTTCACTAAACACTGAACGATACAGAGAAACAGCCGAAGACGGTTGAAAACAAAGAATTTGGTTTATTCTTCCATCTTGCTGGAAACAATTGCAAGCATCCAAACAGCATAAACAAAATCAAACATAAAATAAACCCTGGCCACTTGGGGCGTCTACCTTCACCACACAGGAACCTATCTATGGAGTCTGGCACAGCCTACTGCTGAGCAGACACTGCTGGTCATACAGCAGAAAAACAAATAGTCTTTTTGATTTTATCACACAGAAAAATCAGCAGCACCTCACCTCTTCAGAAGTATTTCTGTTCACTGCTCTCCTTCACTCAAAAAGCCTCAGGATGCAGCAATCAGTAGTAATCCTTTGGATTACTTATAGAGGCCTTAATTGCCTCATTCTGAACAGCTGAAGTTTTCCAACGCCCTTAAACCTTTATGGCTACTTCTGCAGCCGACACCCAATAATAATTGGTGTATTGTCTAAACAAGGCAGAAATGTATCTCCCATCTGTGACAACACCCACAGATTTACCTGACTTCATGTCACAATATATATATATATATATATATATATATATATATATATATATATATATATATATATATATATATATAATGTGTGTGTGTTTGACAAACATAGTTGTCCATCCTTAGGCTTTGGGAAGGTCAGTTATCTCTACAGATGTCAGTGAAAAGAGTTAAAGGTTTTTTTTCTTGTGGGAACAGAATATTATATATTCTTGTTACTCTTTTTGTCTTATCAGTTGTGGAACTTTTGGTGCATCAATACAAAAGATGTTTGAAGTCTATTGCCGCGTACACACGATCATTTTTCAGCATGAAAAAAAAACAATGTTTTCCCAACTTCATCATTGTTTTAAAAAATGATCTAGCAAAGCGTGGTGACGTACAACACGTACAACGGCACTATAAAGGGGAAGTTCCATTCGCCTTTGGGCTGCTTTAGCTGATCCCGTGTTAGTAAAAGACAATTTGCGCTTTTCTGTCTGTTACAGTGTGATGAATGTGCTTACTCCATTATGAACGGTAGTTTTACCAGAACGAGCGCTCCCGTCTCATAACTTGCTTCTGAGCAAGTTTTTTACGTCGTTTTAGCCCACACACGATAATTTTTTACAACCCGAAAAACGACATAGTTTAAAACGACGTTAAAAAATGCAGCATGTTCGGGAAAAAAAATTGTCGTTTTTCAGAACCTGAAAAATGATGTGTAACCCACACACGATCATTTTAAATGACGTTTTTGAAAAACAAAGTTTTTTTCATGCCGAAAAATGATCGTGTGTACGCGGCATAAGTACACGCTCACACCACAAGAGGAATCTCATATTATCTATCTTCCTGTTCACACCCCAAGCAACATGCTTTTGTTTGATTTGGAAGAAGTTGCAGGTATGTTTTTTTTGTTTTTGGTGTGACTGAATAGATTTCATTGGATGCACATGAAAAAGCATGAAAAAAATAATAATGGAAGCTGCACGAAAAATGCAGACATATTTTTGAACCTAAACTTAGTTTGTTTTCTTTAGAAGTTGGCCATTCCCTAAATAGAAAAGCCTACCCAATGCCAGTATGCTGTAGAGATAGACTCTTGGGGCAGATCCACATACATCTGCGCCGGGCGCAGCATATGTAAGATACGCTACGCCGCTGTAACTTACTTTGATTTGGTTTGAATCCTCAACGAATTTGCGCCGTAAGTTACGGCGGCGTAGTGTATCTCTCGCGGCGTAAGAGTTTCAAATTCGCCGGGTAGGGGGCGTGTTTCATTTAAATGAAGCACGTCCCCGCGCCGAACGAACTGCGCATGCGCCGTCTGTAAAAACTCCCAGGGTGCATTGCTCCAAATGACGTCGCAAGGACGTCATTGTTTTCGGCGTGAACGTAAATGGCGTCCAGCCCCATTCACAGACGACTTATGCAAACGACGTAAAATTTTCAAAATTATACGTGGGAACGACGGCCATACTTAACATTGAGTACGCCACCACCATATAGAAGCTTTAACTATACGCCGGAAAAAGCCGAACGGAAACGATGTAAAAAAAATGCGACGGCCGCTCGTACGTTCGTGGATCGTCGGAAATAGCTAATTTGCATACTTGACGCGGAATACGACGGAAACCCCACCTAGCGGCCGACGAAAAATTGCATCTAAGATCCGACGGCCTACTAAGGCGTACGCCTGTCGGATCTAACCCAGATGCCGTTGTATCTTGCTTTGTGGATACCGAAACAAAGATACGACGCGCAAAATTTGAAATTACGTGGCGTATCAAGAGATACGCCGGCGTAATTTCTTTGAGGATCTGCCCCTCTATGTGGAAGCAGAGCTCTCTCCCTCTCTAAGGAGGGTTGTGACACCCCCTGCTGAATCTCCTATAGGTCTGCAATCAGCAAAGCCCCTTTCTCCTGCTTTTTGGTAAAATAGTTCTAACTCTGCAGAGAGCATGTTGAGTGAGAATATGAAATGGGGCATTTACTAATCCAATCAGCTTCCGCTTGTTCAGTTAGGTTTTGAAAATGGAAGCTAGACGCTTATTGATTGCTAGGCAAAGCTGCTTTTCATTCCAGCTTCCCTAGTCTTCGTAAATTACCCTTAATGTATTGAGTTATGAATATTTGTTCTGCCCATGCCAATTATTTAGGGTTTGTGCTAGTGATATGACCTTGGAAAAGGATAAATATTTGCAGTGACTTTCTAGGAAAGGCCATTCCTCCCAGGCTTCATCTGGAGAGGATATGCATGTGAAGGATCCAATCTTCACCTCCCAGGCCTGCTGCCTGGGCAGGATGTGAGTCCAGGTGTCTTTGCCCATCAGGCCTGCTGCCTGGGAAAGGTATTGTTTCAGAGAGGTCCAGCATTTGCTTCTCAGCCCTGCTTCTTGGGAAAAGACGCAGAAGAAGAATCCTGGTTTGGTAATTGCCCATCTGGGCTTATAGGTTTACAACGATAAACTGCATATTTGAGCTTAAAGATCCACAAATAAATGGTGGGAGGGGCTGAAGATTCTTAAAAACAAACTTCACCTATAACATTAAAGTTACGACAAGGGCGCCTTTGGAAATGGATAGTAATGTCAATATACAGATACTTATTGCTAATTCCAGACTATTCGTTAAATAAATTATTATTTTGTTCCTCCCCATCTTCTGACAGTGTCCATTTTCATTAAGGGTAGATTAATCCACCTTCCTTTACTTCCTTTTGGAACATATAACAGGAACTCCACAGTATGCATCTGTGAGGTCCTGGTTATATTGTCCGTGCCTCAATTATTCAGGAAGTGGAAAAACAGCAATTGCAAATATACAAGCAAAAAATGTTTAACTAATAAATAAAAGATGATTTAAGATCAAATCAGATCATGTTAAGCTGTTTGCTACTATGATTTTTGATGAAGTGGGGGAAAGTTCTACTTTAAAAGGTATCTACTCATCTGGTCTACTGTGGTTGAAGTTAAAGGAGATCCACAGTCACAACATATACTTTCATTTTATAGCATCTGCAATAGCCAATCAAAAAATATTTATCTTTGACAAACCAATATAAGCTTTTTGGAAAAACCTCCTTCCATGTTGTAAATTCTGCCTATCTGCTGTCTATCTTATTTCACAACTTTCTGATTCCCTGCATGTGTTGCAGTTTCTCCCCTGCTGTTTACTTTTGATTTCTAAGGACTACATATTCCATGGTACCTTACTGCCTGCAAGCTGTGATTGCGGTACTGACTCCACCTCCTGAAACTCCTCCTCACAGCACCTCTGTAGTTCATAAGGCAGGCTCTGTGAATTCTGTGCCTATTCACGGGCATATTTCTCAACTTTTTGAGATGGGAATGAGTGACACTTATTATCAAAAGTATGTAGGCACAGGACACACCCACTGCGATGCCCCCTTAAAGGAGAATTAAACAACAAAAATTAGTTAAACCTACAAGTGCTTTTTTTTTTACCACTGATATTCCTTTATATTGGCTTTTAAAATGTATAAATACAACAATTTAGAAATTGGATGAAAGGCACTGGGAAACACTTTTTGATAGATAAGTAGTGCATTTTATATAAAACTATATAGATCAGCCCAAAATAAGGTACAAATGAGGAGGAAAGAGGGACAGAGGGATGTTGTTCCAAATCAGGGACAGTCCCTCCAAATCAGGGACAGTTAGGAGCTATGCAAGGTGCATAGTAAAAATGTGTCAAGAAATTCTAAGAAGGAAATGTTTGGGGATCTTCAGAAAGTAAGTTACAAATTTCAAGATCATTCAGATTTCTAGGAAAAGGCTAAACATAATTGATACAATGTGAAAATAAATATAGTGTTTTACATTTTGACCATAGGTACACTTTAGAGATACTACAGCATACTACTAAACACTACTGCTGCTGTTTTGGACTATCCTGTACTACTAACAACCTTCTTTCCGCTGGACAACTGAGGCAAAAATGTAGTAAAATAAAATTCATGGATTGCTGTTTGTGGGCGGGTGAGTGAGTGAGTGAAGCTACAGGCCAAATCACCAGGCCCATAATACCCAGCTACTCCCAAAGGCATTGCTACACATAATATTACAATCTTACAAATCTTTCAGCTGGCAAAACAGTCCCTATGGGTTTCAGGTTGGAATTTTTATTATTTTTTGTGAACCGTCCATTCGCAAAACATTACGATGGTGGCGGGGTGGGGGGGGGGTCGGTCTGCAAGTGGATAATACAAATGACTGCTTTTGTGTATTACATGGTGGGATCAGAAATAAAAGTAATGTTGTTGGGTGAAGGCCGTAGTTTGTTGTTTTAAAAATTTAAGGGGTTGGTAAAGGCGAGCCCCCAGACCTGAAATCCCCCTGTGGGCCCCAGAATCCCAGGCCACCCGTTTGCAGGAATCAGTGACTGGCTAAATATTTCCACCAGCTGATTATAATAGAACAGAGTTCCAAATCTTTCAAATCCTCATAACAGAATATGCCGTCATGACTATGTTAAACCTTTTTGAGTTTGTTTGGTGTCCACTCCTGTAATTTTCTTTACTATTTCATTAGCCTACTACAAGGTATATGATCGGATATACTTATACCTCCCAACTTTTTTGAGATAGGAGCGAAGGACACCTATTAGCAAAAGTATGTTAGCATAGGACAAAAGGAAAATTATGCAAAAAAAATATAAAATACAATTTGTTGAACCCCAGGTGTTCTTTTTACCACTTCTATTCCTTTAGATCAGATTTTGAAATTTACAAAAGCAACAATTTAGAAATTGGATCAAATATTTACCACTGGGAAACACTTTTTGAATGATAAATAGTACATTTTATATATGAATATATAGACCAAAACTAGGGGAAAATGAGGAGAAAAGGGGGACAGAGGGACTTAAAAATCAGGGACAGTCCCTTAAAATCAGGGACAGTTTGGAGCTATGTATACTGTATATGTTTTGTCTTTTTTTTTTGCATGCACAAAATCTAAAATAAAAAATAAAAAAAAGACGAAAGATGGCAAAACTATAAAAGATGAGCTGTGAAAACAAAATGTAACATCTAATTTTCCACCCCAGAAATGGTGATCTCTGAAGAGACTTAATGCTCAGAAATCTTTCTGTCATCTAATTGCCCTAAGCACCTAAATGAAGATAAAAAATGAGCAGGGATAGCATTTATTTTATCATATATATTATTAAATACTATTGCTTCCTAGATAATGCAGTCAGACAGAGGAGGCCTCCGGGATACATTCTTTTGTGTCTACTGGGCCCACAAGCATTTACATGATGTGCTACTACTATAAAGTAAGCCTCTGCTATGTGGGGAGGAAAATACACTTGTGTATTCACTTTTAAATATATGTTTGTAATTTTGACTACTTTTTATAACATGTGAGCGTGTACTTTAAACCTAGAAAACTAGATGGAAAGATTGTGTCTTTGAAGTAAATGGGGCCATTTTTAGAAAGCAGACAAGGGAGCAGGGGATCGCTAAGAGCAATAACACTTAAACATTGCTAATGTGTCCCTGAGAGCTGAACTGCACAAACAATCCAATGAAACCTCACATGCTCTAACAGAGCCAGCGAGAATCCACTGCTGGCGTCACTACAGACATCACAACCACAGGAGATTTCTGAGTCACAACTGTCAAGGGAGGAAATTAGCTGAAGCTATGTCCAAAGCAGGCAAAGTGGGCTGATTAATGGGTATAATAGAAAGAGACTGGGGAGTATGAGGAAATATGTTCCCAAACCCATTAAGTAGTTAAACACTAGCACTGTCTATGCCAGTAATAGAAGGTTTCACAAACAGTTCCTGCACCTTGTGCCCTAGCCTGCTCCTAATTGCTGTATGTGACAGGCTTCGAGGTGCCGGGTTTGTTACCAATCTACAAAGCACAGAACCGCAGTGTGAAGCATCTGCAGATGACACATATAGCACCAACTAAGCTTACTTGGCATGCCAAGAGATTGACTATAAAAACGTGTACTTTGTTCATTGGGTTAAACTGTACCTGTCACCTGTACAAATATGCATTGCACGTTTTGTGGTTTAAATGTAATATTTATTTGGCAAAATAAATATAAACAGACCCAAAAAATAATCCCAAGTTAAAGGAGTATTAAACACAAAAGCATACATTTTACTATATTGCCGTTTATAAGATGTAGTGGCTGCATTTGGTTCCTTTTTTTGTTTCCTTTCTTTTTACCTGGTAATCTGGTAATCTGGCCCCAAGTCGCACGACATGAGAAATTACATTAAAGTGAATGAGAGTCGTCTTAATGCACACTACTGAAGTCACTCCGACTTCAGAAAAGGTTCTAGACTTGTGCACAACAAAAACATTTGTTTAGTTTAGTTTAGTTTATTTTCTGTCCTGTCGTAAATTTGTTTTGTTTTGTTTAGTTTCTTTTCCGTCCTGTTGAGTCGTAATCATTTGTAATTTTGCTAAACGGGATTTTTCATGTTCGGACTTCGTATTTTAGTTGATTTATAATTCCTACTTTCGGTAGAGTACATTATTTTTGTTGATTCGTAACTTTTTTTGGATCGTTGATTCGTAATTTTCCGTGTCTCTCTCACAATGGCGCTGCCTAACGTGCTTCAAATGGATTTTTACTTTTCTAAATACATTGCGGTTATTTGTAATGATTCAAAATCTCGTAGTTTACTTTTGTTTTTAACATGCGCTATAGCCTCCGCCCCTGTACACCATGTTAAAAGGAAGTTCAGCGCGGTAAGGGAGGAGCAGAGAGCAGAGCAGAAAGTGTTATTGTTGGATGTGTGGTTGGGATCACAACAAGTCGGTTTGCTGTTGCATTTGGGCGCATTAATGCAACAACGAATTAGGCATTCGCTATTTGCTATAAAAATTTATTTTGGATTCGGTTTTATTCGTAATAGCTTTGTTCGGAAATTCTAATGCTTCCGAATGTCCGAAAGTTGCTAAATTCGTCCGAATTTTGATTCGTTACGAAATGAATTGCACAAGCCTAAAGCTTTCCTGTACTACTTCAAGGTGACTTCTAGGCGACTTGTACCCATTGATTTCAATGGAAGTCGCCTCCAAAGTCGGATCTCTATCTTAACTGAAGCAACTTTACAGGAAGAGAAAATAGTTTTCTCAGGCAAACCCCTCCCTCCCACAGAGGTGATTATTGTTTAATTGACCACTGGCAAAGTTTCCTGTCCTGGAGGTGAGTTGAAGTTGCCTTGAAGTTGCCTCGAAGTTGCCTCAAGTTGCCTCGCAAAGTCGTGCCGACTTTCATGACGCTGTAGTGTGAACCGGCAGTAAGTCTGTTATTTTTCAACAGAACAAGCTGTTCCTTGAAGACATCAGTGTGAGGGATGAAACAAGCTGTTTAACCCTTTTGCTGTCATGGCCATAGTACATGTTCTATGTCCACAGAACTGCTTCTAGCTGGCCAGATCCGTATGCCATACGGACCTGACATTCCTCCTTCTGTTATAAGATCATGGTCACTTCCGTGATCATAAGCTTATATCAGAACTATTCAGCGGACTTTGCTGAAAAAAAACAATAGCTCTGATCAGCAGAGGATTTGATTTTCTCTGTCGTTGCTCCTATTAATTGTCTTGTTGTGCGGAAAAATGTATAGGTGTTTGTCAGTGAATGATTCATTGTTGCCACGTCAGAGATACACAACAATTTATACAGCAGGCTGCAATCAGAGTAAACATCAGCAATTTCCTACACTACCTAAAAACTGACGTGCAAATGATATTAGACAAATCCCCCTCCCCAGAATGGAGAAGAAAGTGCTCCTATCGCACAGTATGACACTGAAGGGTATGTACACATTGATAATTAGGAAATGTTTGTTCTGTATATGGACACACTTGCCATTAGCCATTTTAGAATGAGCATGCTTCTGTTGTGAGCACAGGTGCAGTTCCCATTGCCTCGTTGAGCATTCAGACACACTTAGAACAAGTCTACAGCTATTGTCTTTACCATTTTTTCCACTTAGCAGCTTCTGAGTTTTTCAGGTAAAGAAAGCAATAGAAGGGAAACAAGAAAAGAAAAGGAAACCTTTGCATACTGTAAGGGATTAGCTCGGTAGCGGGGGTGTGTGACCCCCTGGATGGGTTCACTACACACTGAACGATACAGAGAAACAGCCGAAGATGGTTGAAAACAAAGAATTTGGTTTATTCTTCCATCTTGCTGGAAACAATTGCAAGCATCCAAACAGCATAAACAAAATCAAACATAAAATAAACCCTGGCCACTTGGGGCGTCTAGTTTAACCACACAGGAACCTATCTATGAAGTCTGGCACAGCCTACTGCTGAGCAGACACTGCTGGTCATACAGCAGAAAAACAATAGTCTTTTTGATTTTTATCACACAGAAAAAATCAACAGCACCTCACCTCTTCAGAAGTATTTCTGTTCACTGCTCTCCTTCACTCAAAAAGCCTCAGGATGCAGCAATCAGTAGTAATCCTCTGGATTACTTATAGAGGCCTTAATTGCCTCATTCTGTACAGCTGAAGTTTTCCAACGCCCTTAAACCTTTCTGGCTACTTCTGCAGCCAACACCCGATAATAATTGGTGTATTGTCTAAACAAGGCAGAAATGTATCTCCCGTCTGTGACAACACCCACAGATTTACCTGACTTCCTGTCACAATACTTATAGTGGCTATATGACTATGGTGCTTTCTAGCGCTATGTCAAGATGCTAGACGCAGTTGTAGCAGTGATCATTTGAAAAGCATGTGGTTGTGGAGGTTGGATGGATATATTTTACTTCCCCTCTACCCCTCATTGTTTTATAAAAAAATTAAATTATTTTAGGTGAGGGGAGGGATGCATGTCAACCTAAGAGTACTGTTAGACTAGTCCTCCATTATTTATTTACTGACAGCAAATAAAAATGGTAAAGACAAATAATGGCAGATGCTTCGACAGAAGACAATTTAGCTAACCAGAATAACATACAGTGCCTTGAAAAAGTATTCATACCCCTTAAAATGTTCTACATTTTGTCATGTTACAACCAAAAATGTAAATGTATTTTATTGGTATGTTATGTGATAGTAATAAAGTGAAAATAATGCGCAACCTAAAAAAAACGCATAAACAAGCGACTATAAAAGTGTATATGTATATGAATTTGAAAAAAACATATGAGAATTAATGTGAATATAAACACAATGCCACTCATATACAATTGATGAAAGCAAGCAGCAATATAAGTGAATGAAAACTGCCGCACACTTTCAGCAATAATCCTGAGTGATCACTTAAAGTCCAACAGAAAAGCAATAAAAAGCAACTTTGAAGTCCAAGAAAGAAGCAAAAAAAGCTGCAAGGATTCAATCAAACACAGGAGCAAAGATACAAATCTTCAGTTTTATGCTTCCATCAGGTAAAGGTAGATAAATTGTCCGTTAGCGACTCGATGGATCTCTGTTATGGAGATCAAACGGGCTCAGCACACCGGGGTTGGTTCACCACGCTCCGGACATGGAAGTTGATCAAAAGCAGAAAATCCTTCCTTAGCGAACTTTTTCACCTCTTCATGGGATACCAAGCAACCCTTTGTATCAGCTGGATCTTTATCCCAGGACACATACTATCCTCCCGGGATAGTGATAGGTAAAGGCGTTCAATGAGCAGGTTTGGGCATATTATAAATGAAAAAAAGAGGTAAACTTCATGGTGCAGTATATTAAAAAGGTACCCTTTATTAAAATAAACTGGTTACTGACATCCTGATAAAAACAAATAAAAAACAGACTACCAGTGGCGGCTCACGCCAAACCAACTGGAGTGCGATGACATCAGAGTCCTTAGCTCCACCCGATGCTGCGTTTCTCCGTAAAAAGGCGTCCACTGGGATAATTGTAAATTGGAAGGAAAATTATAAAAAGTTTTAATTTTTTTTACAAATAAATATGTGAAAAATGTGGCGTGCATTTGGATTCAGCCCCCCTGAGTCAATACTTTATAGAACCATCTTTTGCTGCAATTACAGCTGCAAGTTTTTTTGGGGATGTCTCTATAAGCTTTACAGAGTGAAATTTATGCCCATTCTTCTTTGCAAAATATCTCAAGCTCTGTCAGTTTGGATGGAGAGCATCTGTGAACAGCAATTTTCAAGTCTTGCTACAGATTCTCAATTGGATTTTGGTCTGGACTTTGACTGGGCCATTCTAACACATGGTTATGCTTTTATCTAAACCATTCCATTGCAGTGTCAGGGCTCAGCAGCCTTGATACACCATGGTCAGTTTACAAAGGGGAGTGCAGAAACTGGCAGGATCAGTCTGGTATGTCAGGTGTTACAGGGGGCCAAATGACACAGCACAAGCACTGTGCTATATAAAATACTTTAACCACTTCCATACCAGGTACTTACGCAGCTTCCCGCCCAAGCCAATTTTCAGCTTTCAGCACTGTCGCACTTTGAATGGCAATTGCGCGGTCATGCTACACTGTACCCAAACAAAATTGGCGTCCTTTTTTTCCCACAAATAGAGCTTTCTTTTGGTGGTATTTGATCACCTCTGCGATTTTTTTTTTTTGCGCAACAACTAAAAAAAGGCTGAAAATTTGGAAAAAAAAATACGTTTTTATTTTTTTCTGTTAATTTTTTTGTAAATAAGTTTTCTCTTTCAATTACGGGCACTGATATGGCGGCACTAATGGGCACCGATGAGATGGCACTGATGGACATCGATGAGGTAGTACTGACGGGCACAGATGAGGTGGCACTGATTGGCGGCGCTGGTATGCGACACTGATGGGCACACATAGGCGGCACTGATGGGCACACATAGGCGGCACTGATGGGCACACAGGCGGCACTGATGGGCACACATAGGCGGCACTGATGGGCACACATAGGCAGCACTGATGGGCACACATAGGCGGCACTGATGGGCACACATAGGCGGCACAGATGGGCACTCATGGGCGGCACTGATGTATACTTATGGGTGGCACAGATGGGCACTGCTAGGTGGGCACTGGGCATGGATGGGCACTGTGGGGTGGCGCTGATGGACACTGGGGTGGCGCTGATGGACACTGGGGTGGCGCTGATGGACACTGGGGTGGCGCTGATGGACACTGGGGTGGCAGCACTGATTGTTGCCAGTCAGTGCCCATTTGTGGGCACTGACTGGCATCTTTTTTCTTTATGCTTTTTTTTTTTTTTTTTTTTTAACTTTTTTTTTTTCTGTTTTTTTTTTTTTTTTTTTGCCCACCCTGGTGGTCCAGGGTGGGCATCCCTGGTGGTCCAGGGTGGCGATCCGAGGGGGGGCTGCGCTGATAACCAATCAGCGCGAACCCCCCCTGTCAGGAGAGCCGCCGATCGGCTATCCTCTACTCGCGTCTGTCAGACGCGAGGAGGAAGAGCCATCGGCGGCTCTTCCTGTTTACATCGTGATCAGCCGTGGTTGGACACGGCTGATCACGTGGTAAAGAGTCTCCGCCGGAGGCTCTTTACCGAGATCGGAGATGCAGGGTGTCAGACTGACACCCCGCATCACCGATCGCCGCGATGCGCGCCCCCACGGGCGCGCGCGGCATGAAATCCTGCAGGACGTTCTGGAACGTCCTGTCAGGATTTCATAACCACTTCCCGGACGTAAATCGGCCATAGGCCGGGCGGGAAGTGGTTAAAGGAGTAGGATCCATTTTTTTTCTTCAGGTTAACAAACTATTAATATTTAAAACTTTTTTCTGTTTGCTTTGTTCATTAATATTTTTACACCTTTAACATATATTTACACGTTTTACATTGAAAAAAGCACAAATTTAAAAAAAATATATATTTTGTTTGTAAATAACTTTTCAATGCTTTGTACCATTGCTGACAGCTGAAGTAAAAAAAATTGTGGTAGGTATATTAGTAATTGGTATCGGTAAGTACTAAAAAAAAGTATCAGTACTCGTACTAAAAAATATGGTATCGATGCATCCCTAAGCATCCTCCTAAGGCAGGTAATATGCACTTAGAACATTAGATATGGGATCTGGCACACCTTTTAGTCAAAGATATATAATTCACAGAAGAACAGAGATGCATCCTATATATATACTGCACTTTAAATCTGCGGTTTTCTGCGCAAAGGTCTCAATGAAGCAAAAATGCATAGCTCAGCTAAAACTGATACATGAAGTAACCTTTCCTTAGCCAGTGTATATCAAATATACATTATCTGGCTTATAACCAATTTGATTGTGCATAATCAGTAACCAAAAGCTTTTCTCCAATCTGTCCCCTAAGAGCTAGTTCCTACCCATTGGCAATTCCATTTGTCCCTCACATAGCATAGAGAAGGTCAAGCCACTAAGTCAATCACAGCCAACACATCAGACACATCTCTGCCCTTCACAGTCATGTGTCACTGCTCTCTACATATGTCAGCAGCCCAAGGGAGTAGTTGGAGATGGAGATGAGAGTTTAGCTTTTCATGAGAAGTTGAAATTTATATATAAGTAGCAGTGAGGTCTAGCCTGAACCTTTTGGGGAAATTAGGATATCATTTGAAACAGCTAAATAAGTGGACTATAAAGTGACCACAATGTTTACAAGCTTTGGGAATGGAGAGGTTCACTTAAAGCCTGATTCCAGCCAAATGTTTAAGTTCTGGGCAAGGTAGAAAGGGATAAAACATTTGTCAGATATTTGTATCCTGTGACACGGGAGCGTGGGGCAGGGCTGAGTGCTGCTGTCTGTGTCAATGGACTCAGCAGCGGGACTCAGGAGTGAGCCCACACGGGTGCCCCCAATAAATAGGAGGGGCCTGGAGTGCCAAATGTGGCCACTAGAACAAGATCAGGGCTGCTTTGTGCAAAACCATTGCACAGACCAGGTAAGTATAGGCATGTTTGTTATCTTTATACACAAAAACAAAATAAAAAAACAAAGGTTTACAAACACTTTAAGATTTTCAAAGCCCTGTCTGCCAGGGCAGGAGATCTGATTCTTCTCCCCTGTAGATCAGTAACACCTACAGGTCTCTTGCCTCCCCCAGCTTGTTACTGGACAGTGAATGGAAAAGCAGAAGATTGATGAGCTCATTCTGCTCTCCTCCTATCAGCATGCTCCATGCACTATAGCAAAGCTGAATGGTTATTGGTTGTTATGCTGCTTCTCCCTCTCCTGGTCTGAGCTCCATTGTACAGAATTTCCAAGAGACTGATACTAAGTCAGATTCAGGTACTTACACTACTTGCATTTAAACATACATTTAGGGATGATTTATTTGATACAGAGAGGCCTTAATCTGTATCCTTTATATCTGACTGGAGTTCAGCTTCAGGCTTTTTTCACACGGGCGCACTAATCTGTTTTGATCTGGCCCTCCAATGAATGTACACTCCAGTATGAGCGTGGAGGTGTGTGCAGGTCCGTGCAGTTGACTGCCCGTCATTGATTTAAACAGGCTGCCGGCACTGGTCTACATAGTACACTCGTGCATCCCGTGTGGATAAAGACGGTTCCTTCACATGGACATACAGATCAATACATTCATGTAAATGAGACCTTTAAATGTGCATCAAGCTAGAAAGTCACAAGAATCACACATCAGCTTATGAGTCTGTTATAGGACACCGGATCTAGAGTAGTGAAATAAAAAGAAGATAGTCTAAATGGACCTTTGTTAGGATTATAGTTTGGTCACCGTGTACAGAATGTGTAATGTTTGCTCTGTTATTGCCCAATCACTACATGAGATATTAAAGTGTACACATGATTCAATTACTCTAGGATCACATATTACATCGAACAAAGCAGTCCAATGTTTAATGCCAGTTTGTCAATATTTGGGTTTAAACCTTATCAGGACTAAGTCTGTTATGTATGCAATCAAGTTGTCAGAATTTCTCGTTAAATCGTACAGACGGTGTATGTGTGCTGTACACCCAGTTTTCCATGTAATGAATGTTACGTATGGGTTACAGAGCCTAGGACAAAGCACATGGATATTTGTATAGGTCAAATTCAGTCATCTGAACAAAGAAAAGGGTGAATTTCTATTTTGAGGTATGTCAACACCTTATGCCATGCCAGTTATTGTAATATGGCAAGACTGCCAACAGAACAGACAAAATGTGACCTGACAGCAGGCACAGATTGATGGTTTCTCAGCAGATGACATGAAGTTGAAGCCTTCTTGCTGAACCTGTGCTTGTGTAAGTCCGCTGAATATGAGATGTGCAGTATAAACATGGGCAGCTAACTCACCTATGCTAATCATGTTTTAAATGATTAAAATACATAAATATATTCTAAAAATGTCCTTCCATCTTGTTTTTGTACTAGCCCCCCGCAGTCCCTCAACATCAGTATTCAGACTGGAAGAGGAAGCTCTATAAGTCTATGAGGCTTCTGCCTTGTAGAGTGCTGTACATCTAACAAAAAGAACTTGGTGATTGGAGGAAAGAACACAAACATAATCTCATCAGTGAGCTGCTTCCCATTCACTATCCAATCACAGCCTTGACTAAGCTGTATTTCTTTTACTGCAGTACAGAATATTGACTGGTCAGGGCCTTGTATAGAATAAGGCATGGGAGTCTGGATTTGAAAACTGTGTAAAAAAATTATATAACGTTTTTCACAGGTTAAAGCTGAAGTTTAGATATAATATGTGTTGCTTGGGGAAATATAAGGATGCATAGCTCCCACTCCCTGAGTGTAACGAAACGTCCAACACTCCGCCTGAGTGCTTTCGTCGTATACCACTTCCTCCTAGTCTGAATATAGATATCAGATATTTCAACAGCTAACAACCACACAACACGAGGATACTTGTTTGGTTGCTGAACATTGAAACTGTTTATTGAAAACACAGGTACACAGGTAATACTCTAAACAATCCCCCCACCTTTTCATCCCGGGTGGGGTAGACTGTCCAATAAGGAGGAATTCGCTGGAGGAATTCGCTGGAGGAATTCGCCCTCACCAATCTCACAGCTCATCTACATACACATCCCACAATATCCAAGGCCGACAGACACAATAGAAAATTGGAATACAGCCACACCCCAAACGACCCAGTAAAGAGTATACAACAAAATATACAATATATATATTTATATATACAGCACTACCACATGTTTGGAGTTACAGAGGAGGTCTAGTGCTAGAATTATTGCTCTCGCTCTAATGTTCACAGCGTATGTAACCTGTGTATATCTGGCTCTGATACTAGCCAGTGCCTCACCAGCCACTGACCTCACTGCACGTCCCTGCCCTACATGAGTCAGTTAAGTTTCTTTGACCAGTGGGTTGAATGAGACTTGATCCCCCTATCCACGCATTCAATGTGGATGGGGGAAGCCTTTCGGCTGAGCAACTGAGTTTTACCAGCGGGGAAGCTTCCCTTCCGTCAGAATACACTGATCCTAATATAGCCTGCATTGTTGATCGAGTGGGGAAAACCCAACAGGGTGGTTTTAAAAAAAGTTGATCGATAGCTTCACTTCTGTATAACCACCTGGATTGTAATGTGCCTGGTCCTTACTAAACCAGATGGATTTTAGACCATAGAAGGCAGGCTGTAAGTTGGTCCAAGCTGGACCAATGTAAATAGTCAAGAAAAATCATATCCTAAAAAAAACTTTAATACAGTTTACACATCTGTTTCAACTGTAAGGCTCCATTCACACCTCGGGGTATTGTCGCCTGTAGAGCGACGCTATTGCAGCTTGCAATACGCTGGAGGGGTGATTTTACATTGTCGGCTATGGAGATGGTTCACATCTCCACGCCGAACGCCGAAACGCCTGAAGCTCAAAACAAGTCCCGGACCTTTTTTTCAGGCGGCTTTCGGCGTTCGGCCATAGCCGACAATGTTGATCACCCCTCCTGTGTATGTTACCGCGGCATATTTTACCGTGTTTTGTCGCGGCAAATCACGGGACAAAACGCTGAAATTTGTCGCGGCAAATCGCGGTAAAATACGCCGCGTTCAGGTGTGAATGCAGCCTAATTGTGACTATACTTACAGCACCAATTTTTTGGGTTAGAAAAGACAAGCAACAAACTAGAGTTGCTTTTCTATTCCTATAACTGCCATTTTCACTCCCTAACTCTATCAGTTAGCAACAGACCTTCACACTGACCTTAATCATTTCCTTCTGCTTCCCTGTGTGACTGTGAAGTAATGTGACCACAACCCTATGTGTATTTACAGCAGGTTGAGGGAGAATATTTGACAAACAGCAGTATTCCACTTCAGCATACTCAGGAAATAGGGACCGCTGAGTTGCTTCATCTTCTATGCAAGTTGTGTTATGGCATGGCACGCAAGGCAATATGAGCACCAAAGGTCAGCAGGAACTGAAAATGACACAAGATTTTGGTCATACAAGTGATAAATGTGCATAGACATCCATATCAGACAAATCTGATCTCTCACGTGACAATGTGTGGACTACAAATAGACAATTGTGATAGTACATGGGCAACAAACAATTAGTAGTGGAAGTATATAGGAAACAAACAAGCAATCATTAAAATATAGGGGCATTAACCGCGTTCAGTCTGGGCCAATACTGACATTCCTCTCCTACATGTAAAAAACATAATTTTTGTTGCTAGAAAACCACTTACAGCCCACAAACATTATATATTTTTGTAAACAGAGGCCCTAGAGAATAAAATGATGGGCGCTGAATATTTTTATATCACACAATATTTGCGCAGCAGTATTTCAAATGCAATTTTTTGGGGGAAAAATTCACTTTAAATGCTTTTAATGCAAAACTCACAATATATTACCCAATTGTTTTGTAAAATATAAAAGATGATGTTATACTCAGTAAATATATATCAAACATGTCACGCTTTAAAAATTGCATTTGCCTGTGGAATGGCACCAAACTACGATACCTAAAAATCTCCAAGCTTTAAAAGCCTTTACAGGTTACTAGTTTGGAGTTACACAGGAGGTTTGGTGCTATATCATATGGGACAGCCCAGTAAAGGTGACAGTGGTGGGAAAGGGTTAGACCCCCTTGCACCACCTGTAAAAGTAATCAAGCGGCTCTTTAGCTGATAGGATTACTTTTACTTTGTAGGGAATTGCCAGCAGATGACCAAGATATCACCCTTCCCATCCAAACTTGTTTATATACATATGGCGGATGGGAAGTTGTTAAATGAATGGTTAAATAATTATATGGGCAACAAACGAGCAGTTGTGACACTACAAGGGCAACAAACAGACAGTAGTGGCAATAATTAAAGTGTACCCAAATCCAAGACCAAAATTATATTACATCTTACCAGTCCTTAGATTTACTGTTTTAATGGGGGTGGGGTGAGCAGGATTGTCCCCTTAGAAAGGAACAAGGGGACATGTTCCACGAGGCAGATCCAGAGTTTCAGGAAGTAAAGGCAGATGGATTCATCTGCCCTTAGGCACTGTTCACACTTAAGAATTTGAAAACGCGTGCAGAATTAGCGCGATTCTGCCCATGATTCCAAAGTGCACTAAAATTATGGCAACGTTTGAGGGCAATTATTCTCCAAACACAGCATGATTTTTCTGTGATTGTCATGTGACAAAATGTGCGAAAATTGCAGGAAAGTAAAGACACATCTGGATCAGGGCCAAACCTTGAACCCCAAGCTTCTCTGCCATGACAAACGTGCATAGGGCAGCCCATCCAAGTGAAGATGTGTGGTATGTAACATGTGTGGTAATCACGATCACAAATAAAATTGAGAGCAGGAACGGGCATTCCAGTGACGAGTAACGTGAACAGGGCTTTAGTGAAAATAGCTGCAATGAGAAGAATAGGGTGAAAAAAATAAGGTATGCAAAGAAAACTTAGCCTGCAATTATCTGTAGCTCCCTGCCTCAGTTAGGCTAAATTTAGTTTGGGTCTGCTGTGTTTTGTGGAGTAGTGGTCTGTTTTTCTGGTCTGGTCAGTTGTCCCTAAGTTTGGTGGTTAATTACTCTTGCCTGCTCCTGGAAGAAGCATCCAGAAAATACAGTAGGAGAGTCAACCAATGAGTTATGAAGGTTTTTTTTATCTTCAGCCAATCCCTGGGAAGGGACACCCAGAAGGTGGCTGGAGAGACAATAAATGTTTGGGGGGCCTGTTCTGACCTTCTTCGCTTGGGGCTTTGGCCCATGGGAGACAGCCAGTGTGTGCTCTAAGAATTGTTGTTGTGCCTCAGCATATGTATGTGACTGAGGGCCTGAAGGAGATATGATTAAAGAACATTTGCTGGAGGGCATCACCTGTGGAGGCTAGTCTGGAGAAGGATCCTTCTCTCCCTCACTGAAGAGTGTCTCATAGAAACTGGAATAGGTCACACTGACAGTTGTCCTTGTACATTGTAAGGCCCTTGTAACGGAAGGGCCCGTGGGACCCAGAAGCTCTTAGAAAGTATGAGATACTCCTGTTTCAGCTTCCCCGATGCCTCTTAAGTGTAGATCATCCTGTGTCTCTAATAGGGGCACAGGGTGAATGAGAACCCCACTATGGTCTGTGCTAGTCAGATTTTTATGTGGTATACATTGTATATATTGTGTGTTGGCTGTAGTGTACTATAAAGCTTGCTGTGATGAGTTGGGGTGTGATTGCATTCTATTGTCTATTGTGGTAATTAAGTCTGCTACTGTAATAATGTGTATTGTAAGTTAACAGACAGCCTAAAGGTCAGACGTCTGAGTCATCAGCTGTAGTTAATTAGCTTATGTAAATTAGGCCAGGGCCCGGAATCAGGATGTCTGCTAAAATATGTATTAAGGATGATGTGTATTGGGGGGGGGCTCATTATGAAACCATTGTGTGATGTTGTGGGTGGAGTTGGTTCATAGTTCATTTGGTTACTGCAGTATTCCTTTTGTGTACATAAGAGCCTGCTTTCTCAATAAAGATTGTCAGACCTTCTTGAACTTCATAGAGAGCTGTTTGCCTGACTGTGGGGTGTCGGTACCTGCCTTGTGTTTGGGAATGGAATATCCTAAACGGCTTTAACTCCTGTCCCATTTGGGGTACCGTTACAGCCCTGAACTAGGATCTCAGGCATATAGTTCCAGATTAGCTGGCCATTACTTTCTGCACCCTGCCCCCATCCCCCGCAAGAAAAAGGCTGCTGCTAAAGGAGTCCAAATCTATAAAAAGGCATCCCCTAGATTGAGCATGTGTCCTTGGAACTGTGTCTGGGGCTGGCAGCCTCTGTTCTATTATGGAAGAACCTGTCTATTTCCAGTGGTCTCTTTGGGGGAGAGCACTTTATATCTCTAGGCAGGACCGCTGATAGGGGTAGACCACCAGTCCACTTATAGGGGGCCCAAGCACACAGTGGGGCCCACACAGGGAGGGGGGTTAGTGATGGCTGACCATTGCAGAACTCGCTAAAAGCTGGACTCTCCCCTCGCTTTAATGCCAGCTTTTACCTCCTGAGAAAGAGACAGTCATCCCTCACTAATCCCCCTCCCAGCACTGACTCTAATATTAATTCTGCTCCTGAGTTTGTTATCTCTGCAACTTTGATTTTATCCCTCCATCTCTCTGATCCCAGAACTGCCCAGCCTGTATATTTTTATCATCTTAATTTTTATTTATGAACTCAATTTTATCTTTTAGATTTAGCAGGAATTCTGTGAGTTATGTTGTATTTGTGTCTGCTAATAATACTATTTATTGTATTTTTAGCTTTAATATTTTCTTGGGGTGGCCATACCAGGTAGTCTATGTGGGGCCCCGCGATTTCTATCAGCAGCCCTGTCTATAGGTATCTGTTTCTAAAGGTGTCTTTGCTATGATTTTTATGATAAGCGTGAGGTTCCACTTTGAAGTTAGGAAAATATAACTATAGACAAACCCTTTTTAAGCCTTAAGCCTCATACAAACGATCGGATATCTGATGGAATCTAATCCGATGGATTTTTTTGTTGGATATCGATGAAGCTGACTTTCATCACTCTTGCCTACACACCATCAGTCAAAAATCCAATCGTGTCCAAACGTGGTGACGTACAACACTATGACGAGCCCAAAAAAAATGACGTTCAATGCTTCCAAGCATGCGTCGACTTGATTTTGAGCATGCGTGGATTTTTGACCGATTGAGTTTTATACAGACGATCGCATTTTTCTATCGTTTTTTTTATCCATAGGAAAAATTTAAAACATGTTCTATTTTTTTTCACTGATGGAAAACAAACAGATGGGGCCCACACACGATCGGTTTGTCCGATGAAAACAGTCTATCGGTCTGTTTTCATCAGACAAACCGATGGTGTGTAGGAAAAACGATGGTGTGTACGCGGCATTAGTGTAGCAATGGTTACAGTTAATGAAGGAATGACATTTATCATAATTTTTCTACACTTAGAGGCGCCTCTCTTCTCTTTTATACTCTGTAGCTCCTGCTGGATTTTGCTTCTAATCCCCTTGTGGAGGCTTCCATTTGTGGGTGGACATTTTATGGTTGCACATTGCTATAATCTTTTTATATGGACTATAAACTGAAGGACCTATGAATAAATGGTTGTGGAACAAATCATTCCATTATTTCTAATGGGGAATATTGCTTTGATATACAAGTGCTTTGAATTACAAGCATATTTCTGGAACGAATTATGCTTGCAATTCAAGGTTTTACTGTAAAGCCCCATACACACTATCAGTTTTCCTGCAGGTTTTTCTCTTCAGGTTTACCAGAACCATCTAATATGAGGTCAAACCTTAAGGCCTCGTACACACGGCCGAGGAACTCGACGTGCCAAACACATCGAGTTCCTCGGCGAGTTCAGCCCTGAAGCCGCCGAGGAGCTCGGCGGGCCGAGTTCTCCCATAGAACAACGAGAAAATAGAGAACATGTTCTCTATTTTCTCGACGAGTTCCTCGGCGGCTCCATCGGGCCGAAAGTGTACACACGACAGAGTTTCTCGGCAGAATCCGGCTCTGACCGAGTTTCTCACTGAATTCTGCCGAGAAACTCTGACGTGTGTACGAGGCCTAAGTGTTTCAATTTGTATGCAATCAGGCAGGCCCTTGCACTACATGGTTTTGGTAAACCTGAAGAGAAAAACCTGAAGGAAAACTGATAGTGTGTATGGGGCTTAACATGCATAAAATACATTAAATGTAATCTTATGGGATCATTTTTGCTGAAATTAATGGTGTGGGAACAGGGTCTCTTTAAGGACTGTGGCATGGGTCCATTGGAACTGAAACATTCCTGAGAGTGATGCCATTATAGCAGGCGTTGCCACTGTAAGCTCAACTGAGGCAGCTATATATGGTATAGTAATAGAACATAGACAAAATGGGCAGTTGTGCTCACAGACACAATATGCTGTAGATGGGATGTTAGTTACAAATTTACATAAATTGTGGAAGTATAATGCCATGAAATAACTGCATGCACATATGCAGAGTAACAATAAGTACAAAAGCACCTTGCTGGTGTAAAAAAAAAAAAAGTTATAGTTTCCTAAAATGTCTCTAAAATCTAACCTTTCCCAAACACCTAAAGTAGCCTCCAAACAAAGTTTATTTTTCATTTGTAGAGTGTGAAGGAGTAGTACCCCTATTGGGTTTTTATTGCGGTCTGCATTCCTATGTGCGCACATTGCAAGACTTGGATTTCTCAGCAAGTGAGCTCATTTCCAAAGTATAAGACCTGGTTCACACGACCTCCAGCTTGCAATGGTTAGTCTGGGAGGTGGGTCAGGCCCTTTTCACTTTGGAAATCACAGGGGACTTATACGATTTCATACATGCAAGCACGAATGCCCATTAAAGGAAACATGTCATAGGCAAAATATGCAGGGTGCCAATCCTGATGTTCACAATGGCTCTCTGGTTTCAGTCTTAGACATAGAATGAATATGCAACAAGTATCAGAACTGATCTGCATACTTGCTTCAGGTCAGTGACTCTGATTTACTAAAGTCAAAAGGTTACCATGAGCATCTAACAACTTGCTAGTGCTGTGTACTGTAAGACATGTTGTAAATAAATGTTATAGAGTACCTTTACATTTCAATTTGCAGATACAGCAAGTTTCTGAAATTGTTAAATATGTAAATGTTGCTTCCTTGGAATATGGAAACCTGAAGGGTTTGTACAAGATGGCCCCAGAAATTTCATTTACCTGCTTGTTTGAAAACCAAGAAGTCTGCACTGAGTTTACATTTTTGATATAACACTGAAGAAAGTTTTTAAAACTAAAGCCTCGTGCACGAAGGACATTTCTTTTCCTCCCCTGGACGCCTTGCTCTGGGGAAGGAAAAAGCAAAAAAAAAAAAAAACGTGCCAAAATTAGGGTGACCTCCCCAGTTTCTGGGGACAGTCCCTGGATTGAGGACACTGTCCCCGAACCACGTCTGTCCCCGGTTTTGTCCCCGTATTGGATTTGAACAGGAGCTGGGGCAATTTCAAAGACAGTCAGTGCAGAATAAAAAAAAAAAATCTGAATTACAACCCCCCGCTATGCAGCTCCTACTAGCTTAGGGAGTGTATTTTTTTCCATTATCTGTGCCTCTTTCTGATGATCATGTGTGGGTCGGAGCGGAGGGAATATTTCTTCAGTTTCGGGTGCATGCCCATTCAGCTCCCCTCGCATGTTCTTCTGCCTTGGCTCAAGTCCCAACCAGCCGCCTGCCTGCTTATCTCCTTGCCTTCCCTGGCGGAGTAATTTTCCTCCACTCCCCACCCAGTAGTAGCCGGGCCCGGAAAGTAATGCCGTGTACACTCGATGGGAGCTTGTTGTCGGAAATTCTAACCGTGTGTAGGCTCCATCGGACATTTGCTGTCGGAATCTCCAACAACAAAAATTTGAGAGCTGGTTCTCAAATTTTCCGACAACAAGTTTTGTTGTCGGAAATTCCAAATGTGTGCACACAATTCCGATGCACAAAATTCCAAGCATGCTCGGAATCAAGCAGAAGAGCTGCACTGCCAGTTCTTGACATTGGGAAATTCAAACAACATTTGTGTGACCGTGTGTATGCAAGACAAGTTTGAGCCAACATCCGTTGGAAAAAAAACACGGTTTTGTTGTCGGAATGTCCGATCGTCTGTACGCGGCATAAGACTTGACAGGCTGTGAGGCGGGAGGCTGCGGTGATGGGCAGAGAGTCACTAATTGCCACCATTACTAGTAAAAATATGTCCCCGGATTTCATTTAAAAAAATCTTGTCACCATAGCCTAAATGTAAATGCATTGAGGCACGTCAAGTGCTTGGGCAAATTCCATTGGCTAGACTAGTCTGGCCTATAGAATGAATGGATGCTCAAGCACGAAAGGTGCCTAGTGCTTAAGTGCATGTAAACACGCCACATGTTTTTTTACGCTGAAGACCTCCTCTATTTTTCTGCTCCTAAACACCTGTCAATGCCTATATGTACATGTACACATAGGCTAACATAAAGGGACATTAAGCCCTGGTTGACATTGATGCGATTTGGCACGCGATTTGACAAATCGGGTGCAATTTGTGGTGTCGAACCGATTTCCAAAAGTAGTTTCTGTACTATATTTGGTGATTTTGGGGTGCGCTTTTCATTGACATCTGGGCAGAAACTGTGCAAAAATTAAATGCCGTAATGAAATCAGCTGAACTTGCACGATTTTATTCCCACAGTGTGAACCAAATGCCCTTTAAAGCAGGGTTTTTAATGCCTAGTGGGCATGAGGCCTTAGTGATGCCCTTTATTTGCTAACTTGATTACTAAAAATGCAAGATAAGCCAGATCCCCATATTTAAACACAGACTTACAAGGCGAGGCAATGAAATATACACATTTAAAAAATACAACTCTTTTGTCTGGACAGAGTTTAGTAGTAAAGGCTGTTTGTAAGTGATAAAAGATCGGAGTGTAATAATATGATGCGGTCACAAGAATGCAGATTGTGCAGCTTTTCTCATTACAACGTGGATTTTACACCAGGTGGTTATAATAAACACAGTCCATTTTATTTAAAAATCTGTTTCAGAGAGGGCATGAGGAATCAAACAGCAATTTATTCAGAACAGAGAAAGTTTTGACAAAAAAAAAAAGATCAATTTGATTGATCAATTAGCTGTGAATATTTTTATTCAACAAAAAATTTGAGTTAGGGTTCATTCACAAGGGGCACTTTACTGCGCCCTCCACGCAGGTCTGTGTTTTCCCAACATAAGGATGCACAGGTGTTGCATCCATTCCCTTTCTGGCATCCTATTCACTTCTATTGGAACATACAGCTGCATGAACCGTGCAGGTGACGCATATAGGGTGTGTTCGGGGACTGCACCCACACTCACCCATATGTTATATTAGGACACAGCGACTGTGTCCATGCAGCTGCATGTCCCAACAGAAACAAATGGATGCCGGCACAGAGATGCATGCAACACCTGTGCATCCCCGTTCCGGGAAAACATGGACTTGCATGGGGCCTGCAGTAAAGTGCCCCATGTGAACAAGCCGTTACACTTTAAGCATTGTTGAGACAGGTGCCATGCTTCTACTGACCCAAATGAACAGAACTGTCTGGGATTGTTTTCCTTTTCTATCCCAGCAACCTTTTCCTCTGTTTGTCTCCCAGATCTCATCTGATTGACTTCCTTGGGCTTTTCCTGCTTTTGAGCACCAGCAAAGGTTGGCCTGGTGACGTACCTGCCCCATATCACCTTCACATCTCACTGTACACTATTTAATAGAAAAGATGTGCTCTAAATGTACATTATGTTATCTGAATATACTGTTCTAATTTATTCTTCCTGCATAAAAAAATGGCATTACATAATGTTAATATCTAGCAGCCTTCATTGACAGTAAAAAAAAAAAAGAAAGATTAAAAAAGGTGCACTTGAACTGCAGTTTGTTGACCAACCCCACAGTAGAAATGGGCCATAGAAACATGATTTAATGATGGTCATTAACAGTTAAAATGATTTGTCATTTTTTTCTATAGCACAGAAACTTTGAAGGACCTCCTTTTTTAGTCACTTTCAGTTCCAGTTTGATCTCCTAAGAGAGATTAGTGGAAGCAATCTGTGTATACCAGTTAAACACGTTTTGTATGTCTTCTGCCTAAAGCCTTGGAACATAAAATATACAGGGTGTGCCATCACAATAATGGAAGTATCAGAACAATAACAAAATATATATATATATTTTTAAAAAGTATATTCTTTGAACATCCCCTTTACTTACTAGAGATGATCAAAATGTACCAATTTCCCCAAGATTTGTGGCAAAAAAAAGGGAGAATATTATAATACAAAATGTATTTAGCACCAATAGCTTGCACTGCCCTTAAAGTGGATGTAAACCCAACATTTATTTTGATGTCACAATGTAGAGTATAAGATTTCCTGTCATCTGTGCCCAGTCTTGCCACACAGTGTTAATCCAGCTCTGAGCAATCCTCTTTTTATTGTTTAGTGAAAATTAACAGACTTCCAGATAAAACCCTGTCTAAATACAAAGTCCTTTTCTCTCTCCTTGCTTTGAGTGACAGGTTATTTACATATCTAGCTTAGACATGTTTATCATATGTTATGTTTATCATAATATGAGGTGATCCACAGGTCATTGTATATTACCAGGATGTGTTATGTGGGGGAGGGGTGGATTTCTCACTTTTTATACTGTGGATCACCTCATATTATATATATTTAACAAAAAAATGGAGTCGGTACAGTTACAATACAATGTAAACCAAGAGGGTAAGAGGGTCCTGCCTGTTAGAGCTTACAATCTAAAAGAGATAAAAGTGTAATTTAAGGAAACTTTTTATACTTACCTGTTCTCTGAAATAGTATTGCACAGAGAACCCCCGATCCTCCTCTTCCCCACTGGCGCTCTGGGCTCCTCTTATTTCAATGGTGGCACACATGTGGGCTTGATCCTGGGCCTCTGTGTGTCCACTGAGTGCGGCTCAGCCCCACCCATGCTCTCTGGATTTGATTGAGAGCAGAACGCCAATGGTGAGGAGGGAGAGCGAGAGCAATTCCGCTGCTCTTGGACACATCGCTAAATTAGGTTTGGGCCCAGTTAAGTATTTAGGTTGGGCTGGGGGGGAAAGAGCTGACAATAGAAGTTTTTTTACTTTAATGCAGCCTTTACAACCACTTTAAGGGGAAATGTTATTTTGCCATACAACAACGCCCTGTATTAACCTCATTATGTTTTGATTTGTTTTCACAGAAACAGGATGACAGACAGCAAAAACACAAATTAACAATTAAACCGACATTACACACATAACAATTCAATACAGAAAATGAAAAAAAAGAATATACAAGAACACATAATAAAATAAACTACACTAAGAAACTGGATTGCTTTTTTATTATTTTTCAAAAGTTGCTTAAGCAACTCAATGAGCGAGATTGAGAGTTTCCGCTTCAGTGAATTTAGTAATTATGCTGCAAAATCCATTTTGCCAAAATCACTTTTTCCTTTCCTAACACTCATTGATCAATCTATAAACCTCCTTAGACACTCAAGAACCAAGGTCATCTTGTTATCCCATATTATGTTGCCTTCTTCCAATTTAAACATTCTAAAATAAAACTCTGTTAATTTTTTATTTGGTAACATTACATGTAGAAGAAAACGTTGAAAATGTTTTTCGGGTTGGCAGTGCAAAGGTCAGTGAGGATAGCAATAGTCAACACCTCCCACACATTTCATTTTATTGCAGTCAGTTTCAAGGAACATGATTTCTCTAAGGCCTCGTACACACGGGCAAGAATCTCGTCAGGAAAAAAACATTGTTTTTCCCGACGAGATTCTTGGGAAGAATCTCTTGCTGCCCAAGTGTACACACTGACCTTTCTTGAAAGGCAAGAACGCAGTGACGTTTCTCGTCGAGATTCTGGCCAGATTTCCCGACGAGAAACCTGAAAGCCTCGTACACACGAGCGGTTTTCAAAAAAACGGTCGTGTGTACGAGGCCTGAGTTACTACACTCTGCACATCATTATATTTTGATGAGAAGTTGTGCCCCTTGCCCCAGCCCCTTACTGTGCCCCACTATCAGTCCATTTAAAGTGAAGAGGGTTGAAGCTAGACTTTCTCTGCAGAATTGGAGATATATTATAGAATGTCCAAAGCTTCCTAGAAAGCTCCCACAGCTATCTGACAATACTTGTGTATAAATGTAACTGCCTATCGCTCTAGATCTAATATCACTTTGACAGGGTTTTTTTACTGAAGGTGACATCTCTTTATTAATTTTCTTTTTTTACCTTATGATCAGTTTGAGGGCTAATTCCGCCTTTTGCAAATAAATAAATGCACCCACATTGGCTAAACAAAAAATTGGTGATTTTTTTTTTACTCTCTTTGCATACTAACCTGCAAAGCATTGCAAAGCATTGCAACCATGATCATGGGGGGCGGGTCTGGCGGAGGCGGTGCCTGAGCATGTTGTGTGATGTCATGGTGCAAGGGGGCTAAGCGGAACTGAATGGAGTGGTCTGTGGTGCTGCACACTGGTTGCAGTGTCAATTTCATGTGTGTGTACATATGGAAAATAAAATAAGAAATATGTTTTTTTGCCTTAATATTTATCCTAAATCACATTGCCAATTGCATATTGTACTTGTCTGTAGCCTTAATACTGAAATTTGCACTTAAAACTGTAATCCTTTTTAACTTTTGAAAATGCCAGTAAAAACTTGGCTATGCCAATACATTTTGGGTGTAGTGTCAGTAAATTTCAATCTGGTAGGTTGGCAACACTAGAAGGAAGTGGTTTGGGTTTGGGGGCTACAGACTGTGACCATCTTTCATATTTCACCCTCAATATGGATAAGACATGAAACACGGCCTGAACTGAGGACGTGAACTTTGTTTGTGAAATGTTTATCGGAAACCTGAACTAACAACATATGCAGGCTAGCATTACTGGAATCTTCTTTTAAAAATGCTAGTTGCCTGGCTGCCATGCTATTCCAAAGGCTTTTCTACTTTGAGTCACTGTCCTGGAGCAAGCATATATATTATGAGTTCTGGCTTTTCTCTGTCTTCACTAGCTGCATGCTTGTGATAGTAGGGTTGCCACATCATCACTTTAATCCAGGACACCTATTAATTACACAGGTTATGTGGCTAATTAAGGTATTAATTAACTCACTTGGTGCCTTATCTGCATTAAATCGGCCTCAGAACCTGTGTAATTAACATGTGTCCTGGATTAAAGGGATGATGTGGCAACCCTATGTGATAGGTCAGTGACTGGAGTGAAGGCCACACAGAAATGCTTCATGCTGGGATTTCCATGCCTTTCAGAGACTGTTCAAGTCAAGTATTAGTTTAGATATAAACAGTTCTAGAATTCTTCATTAAAGGACTTGTGAAAACATAAAATGTGGACTAATAAATGATTTCAGTAAAAAAAAAAAAAACATTTTTTTAAAAAGTTATACACAGAATGCTAAACACTTTGCAAACTGGTGGCTTCTGTGTGCCCGTGGTGGCTAGGGACTCGCAATTCAAAAGGTGTGCTGGGTGACCATTAGCTGCCAGTTATGGAGTACATCACAAATCATTTTCACAAATTGAGCCTTTTAGAATGGACTTTGCTTACAAACTGGAGTCTTTAGCTATCTGTTAGTCAGTACTAAATTTAGCAGAAATCATTGCCTGTCAACATTTCCTCTGTATAGCTAATACACTTTCTGCTGTTACTCTAGAAATGTTCCTAGTGTTCCTTGCAGAATGCTTATAGTTTAGATATTCATAGACTATGTTTTATATACTGCAACCAATGTTTTTTTAATAAACAGCAAATAAATAGTACCAATGCATTCACATTTACAGAAATATATATTTGTTATCGTAGGTACGCCAGTTCACAGGATCTAGCTATAATAACATTGGGCCGGACTGTGCAATATCTACCCCTGGTAAAACAGCCTATCAGAAACAGGGGGCAGGTGTATAATACACAGTGTGGCTGTCATTTGATATTGATGCTGTGCACTGATCGACAGTTTGATTCTTCCAGACATGCTGCACAGTCGACAGTGTCCTAGCAACCATTGACACTGTGTATCTGAGGCATCCTAGCAACCAGTAAGGCCTGCCTTAGCTGACACTGTTCTAGCAACCAGAAAAAGGTTGGGGGTAGTGGATGAGCACTGTGGCCCTTTATTTGTATGACAACATAAAATTGGTCTTAAAGTGATATTAAAGTTTTTTTTTAAATAACAAACACATTATACTTACCCACTGTGTGATTTTGCATAGAGCAGCCCAGTCCCCGGCCAATCACTCCTTCTTGACTAGTGTCATTCACACATTGAGCGTAGCTCGGCCCCGACCTCCACTTTTTCAATCCTTGGCTCACTGGCTGTTATTGACAGTAGTGGGAGCCAATGGCTATCACTGCTGTCTCAGTCATTGAGGAGGGAGAGACCCAGGGGAGCCGAGGCTCTTATGCACTAGAATAAAGATGAAGCTCAGGTAAGTATTAGGGGGGGCAGCTGCACACAGAAGTTGTTTACCTTGACGCATAGAATGATGAAGGTAAAAAACCTTGAGCCTGCGATCTATGAACTGGAGGTAATTATTTTTCAATCGTTTTTTTTAGTATTTTTATAGTAAGTGTACAGTTCAAGGTCCTACCGAAGTCAGTTAAATACAGAATTTGGACAGAAATAGACTATTAGGCTTGTAACAAACAAGGTAGCTGATCATATACAATCTTATGATCATATACCTGAGCTAAATAGAGGTATTCAGTGTCTAGCCCCTCTCGCCCCCTAGTTTTAGGATAGCGACCAGGAGTGCCCCCCTTTAAGGTACATGACTCCTGGGTGTCCCATCAGCACATCACAACAAACTGATCAGGAAAGCTGATCTAGTATGCACATTTACTCCCATCTTTTTGATGAGGTGTTCAAATCAAATATTTATTATTTAGAATGGCAGAAAGTTTCTCCAATAACCATTATTCAGGTTAATTTAGTTTTAACTATATGAAAACGGGATAGTAGGAGACATCCAAGATCTAGCTTTAGCAATACCTGCAGCTATGGACACAAAGCATATTAGAATTCGTACATGCCTTGAAGTCGCTAATACTGGTTGACCCAATAGAGCTTGTCATTTTTTTTTTCTAAGGTTTTTTCCCCTCAATGAGTATATAACATTGTACATGCTGAGCCAAAATTTGCAGACTTTTGGGCAAACCCAACAAACATTAAGGAACAAGCTTTTCTGGCCACAACCTCTGAGCACATAGATGAGGCTCTGGTAATGTAGGAGGCCGATTTTATCGGGATCATATGCCATCGAAGTAAAACTTTGAAGGTTGGCCTCTGTTATAGATGCATTGATCTATGGTCTGGAAGCATGACCTGTTATCCTACATCAGTCGTTAAGTTCTAATTCCACATTTAGATCACTTTCCTATTTAAATATACATTGCTGTATGGTAGATTTGGACATTAATATAGAGTATATTGCTGAAAAAAAAGTGAGCGTTATCACATGATCTACACAGTGCTTCAAAGGCGGTGAACCTAGATATCTCTCCCTGACATTGCAAAGTATCTAGAAAATTAGTTAGTTGTGTATTGCAGTATAACTCTATGTCCGAGAGTAAAGGAAACACTCCCACCAAAACATATATCAGCAATCTTCAAGAAATTCCTTATTGGTTTAACCATTGAATATTATAGGGGTGCAAACTGGAGTGAAAGATGAATTAATACATAACGGAGCTAGGGGCTTGTGCACAGACTTAAAGTATTGTAAAGACTTGTTTTTTTTTCCTATAAAAATAATATGTCAAAAATGGAAATAGATGGCAACCTTCAGGTGAAGCAAACAAAGTACAAAGATAAAAATAGTTTAAAAACAAATAGTGATAAAAATTAAATGACAAATGTCCATATTAAAGTTGCTACAAAGGATGTTTTTCTTGTATCCGAACAACAGATGTATGTATAAAACTTCCTCTCATATAATGCTAATGCTCCAAATCCTTAACCGACCTTCTAAGGATTCCAATCGATCTCCTACCAGGAAGGAGATCGATTGGAATCCGTAGATAGTCGGTGGAGTATTTGGAGCATTAGCTGGATTATTTCAGCCATATTTTAGTTGCAGCACCTATCACCTTATACTTCAGGATCACCGTTATAGTTAGATTTTTATATCTATCTTATCCACTCATGCACCTTTGAGGTTAGCATGGATTACCTATGCTTTACATTATAATAAACATGTTATACTTACCTGCTCTGTTGCAGTGGATTTTCACAGAGCAGCCCAGATCCTCCTCTTCTCAGATCCCTTATGTAAACCTGGTCCCTCCCTCCAGTTCAGTGCCCCTACAGCAAGCAGCTGCTATGGGGGCACCAGAGTCACAGCTCCCACTGTCCATTCGAGACACAGAGCTCTGACCGACCTGGTCCTGGACCCCTCTTTCCCCCTGATTGGCTAGCTGATTTACTTGATTGACAGTAGCGGGAGCCAATGACGCCACTGCTGTGTCTCAGCCAATCAGGAAGCAGAATCTCGGATGGCTGAGACACTCGTGGACATCGCTGGACAGGGAGGGACCTCAGGTAAGTGTTAGGCAGCTAACGCATTAAGATAAAATAGCCTTCTGCCTTTACAACCCCTTTAAGATGATGAGATGCAATAAGTCTGTCCCACAGTCTTAAAGCGGGGGTTCACCCTATCAACGAAAAAAAAAATTTTTTTTCTTTTACCATAAAATCAGGCATTGTAGCGCGAGCTACAGTATGCCTGTCCCGAATTTTTTACCCCCGTACTCACCTTGTACGCGTAGATCGAAGATACCGGGAATGGGCGTGCCTATGGAGACGGAGGATGATTGACGGCCGGCTCTGGCGCGTCACGCTTCTCCGGAAATAGCCGAAATAGGCTTGGCTCTTCACGACGCGTGCGCATACCCTGTGCGCAGGCGCCGTGAAGAGCCGAGACCTACTCCGGCTGTCTTCGGGGAGAGTGACGTGCCAGGGCCGGCCGTCAATCATCCTCCCTCTCCATAGGCCACGCCCATTCCCCGCGGGAGCCGAAATCTACGATGTCCGATTACAAGGTGAGTCCGGGGGTTAAAAAAAATCGGGACAGGCATACTGTAGCTCGTGCTACAATGCCTGTCTCGATGGTAAAATCGTGTCGGGGGGGGGTGAACTACCGCTTTAAGGAGAAGGAGAGGGTGGGGCATAGAATAAGGTTTCTAGCCTTGATGGACACCCACATCAAATAGCTAATGGGTTTCAGGGGAATAGATATAGACTCTACAGCAGGGGTGGCCAACCAGTGGCCCGGGGGCCACATGTGGCCCGCGGAGCCCTCTGATGTGGCCCGCGACCTTCTGCTCTGGAATGGCGGGTTGGCAAAAAAAGATCGCAACCTGCCATACCACAGCATCAGTGTTGTGATGTGAAGCTGGTGGTAGAGGAAGAAATCAGCTGTGGAGCAGAGCCCCATAAGCCAATGCTTCCTCTACAGCGCTGGCTTTTGACACAGGCGGAGTCTATTACAAAGTTCAGATAACCCGCAGGATAGACACAGCTGCACTCGCGGTATGGATAAACTGCAGCACATCAGTGTGAAAGCAGTCTTAGGCCCTTTTCACACGATCAGCCCATCCAAATGGGACCCTCAATTCACCTCTACAGAGCGACAGATGTCCGTTTACGCCCGCCTACCTCCAATCCGAAAAACATTTGTCGCCTTCCATCTGGGTGGATCGGAGGGCCTATAGCGTAGCCGTGACCCATCACCCGTCCGCTCCGCTTCATTGTGGCCTGCGACTGATTACCAAGTTGTTTAAGTGGCCCTTGCTCTTCAGAAGGTTGGGCACCCCTGCTCTACAGACACCCAAGGTAATAAAACATTTGTGTGTATGGAAGTAAACCAGTTGGGCTAGTTGTGCCACTTGAAAGTATTTTAGAAGGATGGGGAGCCCCAAAACCCCCCTCTACGCTTAGGTGTGAATAGCGTTCGCCTTTTCACCCCAGGTCTCTTATTACCCCAGATCAATGTCAATATTTTCCTTTGAAATTAGGTAATGTTTTTTTTTTATTTGTCACAGCAACACCTGTCCGTTGTGAAGGTGAAACAAATAAGCACTACAGGGAATTTCATAATTTACACCAAACCTACCACAAGGTTTTCATGAATTAGGCCTGGGATTTTTTTTAAGGCCCCATTCTCCAGAAAAGCGTTGCAAATGCTTTAATGTATACTTATGCCGCTTCTTTAGAATACTAAATTCACAAAGCATATTCAGTAAAGTGGGTTATTAACCTGTGTTTTCTGCACCTAATATAGCTAGTTTTTAAAATACTGTCAATCAGGATTGCAAAAAGGATTATGATGCTCTTGAACATACCGTAGTACCATTGTCCCTAATATGGTGCTGCTTTTGCAATGTGGTGCCAGCCTAAATATGGTTCATGAGATATTGCTTTTGTTGTTCTGGTATAGGGATGAGCCGAACACCCCCCCGTTCAGTTTTCACCAGAACCTTCGAACGGACCGACCGCGCGAACATTTAGAACCCCATTGACGTCTATGGGACTCGAACGTTCGAATTCAAAAGTGCTAATTTTAAAGCCTAATACTGTATGCAAGATATTGTCGTAAAACGTCCTTGAGAACCCGGGTCTTGCCCCAGGGTATCAATGAAAAAAAAAAGTTTTAAAAACTGTCGTTTTTTCTGGAGCAGTGATTTTAATGATGATTAAAGTGAAAAAAAAAATGAAAAATTCCTTTAAAGATCGTACCTGCTGGGTGTCTATAATATGCCTGTGAAGTGGCACGTGTTTAGAACTGTCCCTGCACAAAATGAGATTACTATAAGAAAAAAGTAATTTAAAACTGCTTGCGGCTTTAATTTAATGTCTGGTCCCTGCAATATGGATTAAAATCATTGAGAAAAATAGCACAGACACAGACAGTACACACACCACGTAGCTTTAGGTGCACACTGCAGAGGACACAGGCAGTACACATCACGTAGCTTTAGGTGCCCACTGCAGAGGACACAGGCAGTACACACCACGTAGCTTTAGGTGCACACTGCAGAGGACACGGGCAGTACACACACCACGTAGCTTTAGGTGCACACTGCAGAGGACACAGGCAGTACACACATCGTAGCTTTAGGTGCACACTGCAGAGGACACAGGCAGTACACACCACGTAGCTTTAGGTGCACACTGCAGAGGACACAGGCAGTACACCACATGAGAATACTGCAGCTAGCACAATCACCTGCCTGCCAGTAAATTAGGAAGTGCAGATCTAGCTAATCTATACAATGTATAAATATATATACAACACCTGGGATGCATATATATCCTCTACACACTGTAAATTTAACTGACTAGCCTGCCTGCCTGCCTGCTCTATCTACCTACTAAAAATGACACTCTCTCTCTGTCTTCTCTCTTTTAACCACCGCAACACACTACACAAGGCCGATCTGCAGGCAGCCTTTTATAGTGTGGGGTGTGTACTAAACCCCCTGAGCCATAATTGGCCAAAGCAACCCTGGCTTTGGCCAATTATGGCTCTCTGTTTTTTGCAAGCTGTGATTGGCCAAGCATGCGGGTCATAGTGCATGCTTGGCCAATCATCAGCCAGCAATGCACTGTGATGCCGCAGTGAATTATGGGCCGTGAAAAGCAACTCGAATTTGGCGCGAACGGCCCAAAACGTTCGTAATTCGACAAACGATCGAACATACGATGTTCGAGTTGAACATGAGTTTGACTCGAATACAAAGCTCATCCCTACTCTGGTACAGAACAAACTAGATTTCTAGTAATATAGCACTTTCTGGTACTAATAACATTGAACTGTCTTTAATAATAAAAGAGTAATGTTTGATTAAAGAGTTTTGCAATATCTTTTTCCTATTTGAAAATATACACACAGTTCACAAAACCAGACAGAGAAACCAGATCACCTAGAGGTATATGCACAAACATAATTGGAATATTGAACCATTTCAGTCCAGCATGTTATGTATATAATTGCAGGAACTGTGATTTAACTAGGAGATACATACAGTATGATAATTGTGTGTTGGTTCAAGACTGCATAATTATATGTAGCTTTATAAAGTTCATTTGCCTATGACCTACTTGTAGCAGCCCTGAGCAGTCATTTTCTAAGTTCTAAGTAATTTTTCTTTTTCCTTTTTTATTCAGAGAATTCTGCTGCCTTTCATGTCTATATGAATAAAGTATAGGACATGAAACAAGCTTACAATGAACAAAAGCAAATGAACATGCTTAAGATAATGTAGATTTACTACATTATGGAAGAAAACATATGGTCCACTGTTTTACCTGCCAAAGGATTCATTATTTTGCACGATTTTTTCCACCCTGCACAGCAGTCAGGGCAGGTCATACATTTAGTTTTTAGCTCAGGAGTGAAGTTTCCCAAGCCAGAAAACGAACAGCAGGGCGCTGGGGTCAATATCAAATAAAAATTACTTTATTAAAATAAGCAGCACACTTACATTGAAGTTTGCATGAAACAGCATGGATCCATGCAAACTTCAATGTAAGTGTGCTGCTTATTTTAATAAAGTGCTTTTTATTTGATGTTGACCTCAGCTCCCTGCTGTACATTTTCTCCGACATTGAGGTGATCCTACCCAGATCTTCTACGGGAGCTGCAGAGGTTCCAGTCTCGGTCCCTTCTACTGCTCAGCCATCCATCCATCGATCACTTTTTCATCCTTCCATCCAGTTGCCTAATCCCGTCCTCTACCCTTTTGATGGTCTACAGATACAGATGAAAGTTCCAATGGACCAAGTGACTCTTCGCTTTTCCTAGGAGCGCTGTATGTACTGTGTACAGTACTTGTACACTCTTTGGGTTTGCTATACAGCATCCTATGTAAACCTTCCCGGGGTCCAGACAGTGATTCAGCCTCATCACCTCGGTCCAAGGAAAAGGGTAATCCAGGCAGCCGTAAAGTAGAACTGGGAATTTTAGAATCCATTTTAGAATACTATCAGACTCAAAAAAGGATGCTGGAAATAATGTCAAAACACAAACTAAACAGTAATACTCTAAAGTCAGCAACACACTACAGTGTTTTTTCTTGTGCAACCCTTTGCCAGATCCCCTGGCTTTTTGGTCCAGATGCTGACCCAGACTATCTCGCTCTCTCTCCGGTAGGGTCCCCAGCTAGTCCTGAGGGCTTTCTCCTTCTTCTCCAGCACAGGGGTCTCCTCCAGATGGCTGGACCCTGGGAATTTCCTACTGGACAACCCTTTTCCAGGGATTGGCTAAGGATCCATAAATATTCAGACTGCTTGTTCTGCCCTTCCTCCCACTATACTTCTGGAATTATCCGGAAGACAGGGGGAGTGGCAGAGCTTCAGCCTATGAGACACTGAACAGCCCAGCACAATCAACCCCTCGGGTCCTCTGCCTACAGAGGAGCCAACTAAATTATGTAGCAGCCTACCAACTAGGAGGGTGCTACAATTTGTTACAAAGATTAAGAAATGGTAAAAAACCTTAAAGGATATGTTCACTAGGGATGAGCTTCGTATTTGAGTCGAACTCATGTTCGACTTGAACATCGTATGTTCGATCGTTCGACGAAATATGAACAAAACGGGTCATTCGTGCCAAATTCGAGTTACGTTTCACAGACCATAATTCACTGCGGCATCGCTGGCTGATGATTGGCCAAGCATGCACTATGACCCGCATGCTTGGCCAATCACAGGTTGCAAAAAACGGAGAGCCATAATTGGCCAAATTATGGCTCAGGGGGTTTAGTACACGCCCAACACTATAAAAGGCTGCCTGCAGGTCGGCCTTGTGTTGTGTGTTGCGGTGGTTAAGAGAGGACAGAGAGAGTGTCAAAAAAAATAACGAAAAAATACTTTAAATATTGTACCTGCTGGGTGTCTATAGCATGCCTGTGAAAACGTCTTTGAGAACCCGGGTCTTGCCCGAGGGAAAATGTATCAATGGAAAAAAAGTTTTAAAAATGGTTGTTTTTTCAGGAGTCCTAAAAAAAACGACCGTTGATACATGTTCCCTGGGGCAAGACCCGGGTTCTCAAAGACGTTTTCAGAGGCGTACTATAGACACCCAGCAGGTACAATATTTAAAATATTTTTTTTTTTTTATTATTTAAGCATCATTAAAATCACTGCTCCTGAAAAAACAACCGTTTTTAAAACTTTTTTCCATTGATACATGTTCCCTGGGGCAAGACCCAGGTTCTCAAAGACGTTTTACGACAATAACTTGCATATTAGGCTTTAAAATTAGCACTTTTGAATTCGAACGTTCGAGTCCCATAGACGTCAATGGGGTTCTAAATGTTCCCACGAACTTTCGGTCCGTTCGAAGGTTCTAGTGCGAACCGAACGGGGGGGTGTTCGGCTCATCCCTAATGTTCACCTTTTGTAACATGTTACCCCCTTTATTCATGGTGTAACATATTACTGTTACCCCCCTGATCCCCCGTTGTGACAGCGGGCTGAGGATCTTCTCCCTGCACCCGCTGCCACAATAAAAAGGAGGTCGTGTGGGGCTCGGACCACTCACCCTCATCGTTCATTCACAGAATTCTGTGAATGGGAGAACAACAAGTACCAACAGCCTTCGCAGCTGATGGCTTGTATTTCTCAATGAACTAGAAGGGCGCTGATGAACGTTCTAGGTTGTTCATTGATGCTTCCTGCCGTTGTATAATTGCCTGTCCATACGATGTACAAGCAGACAGAAACACTTATAAAAAAATTTACCTGCAAAAAAGATGTGCATTTATCTTTTTTTTTATTTCTTTACAAAGGTGAACTTATCCTTTAAAAATAAAAATTCCCCTTATTCATAATCCAAGAGTCCCTTAATTGATTAACTAGAAATATTAAGAATTATCAGGATACAATCTTAAACATTCCTTACTTTTATTATGCGGTTTCATTGTAGCATTGGTTTATTTTACTTTGCCTGAAAAAAAAAGACTACAATGAAACAGGATACATGATAAATTGGGGAAATATTGGACACTTGGATTAAGGAAAGGATGAATGGTTACTTTTAAGAGTTTATACAGATAATTCCTATTATTTGTTATAAATTAATACTATGTTATTTAAATGTTCCTGAGACTTGGTTGCATTTGTTAAATTATAATTTATTTATTTATTTTTTACATCAAAGTTTTTTGAAGAGAATATAAAAGTTATACAGGTATCGGAAATTGCAGTGTCAGCATTGCATATATGTAAAAAAATAAATAAAAAATAAATATCAGAAACAAATATATGAAAATAAACACATGCAATAATTCTAATAGGCAGGTGTGTCTATTGAATGTAGGCCAGAGACATTTTCCTAGGCCGCCAAAATTAGGAGAATTGCACCCCCTTAGAGTCATAAAACATTTCCAAATATTGTAGATACAGTATAGCGAGAAGAAGACAAAAGTAAAGAGAAAGAAAGCGAAAAAGAGGAAATGACATGGAAACAAGAAAAATAAAGAAGGAGAAAGTGTATAGAATGGAATCTTATATAATAGCGGACAATAGATGATGAAAGAAGATAAAAAGGAGGGAACAAACCACTAGGGGATGGGGTGGGAGGGGGTGGTTGGGTATGATTTATAATTATAATTACATTTGATAAGTAAAATAAAAATTAATACAATAAGTAAAAGATAAATATATAAATTAGCATTCGGAACACCACAAATGATGCAAAACCGAAGTAGAGATGGAATTAATGGATAAAATCATGAGCAAGTCTCTTGCTGTGGTTGAGTCTGAAGTGGTTTAAAAAAAGAAAAAAAAGAATGGAATCTTATAATACCACCCCAGGAAGGGGCTGTTGGCGATCGCTAAGTGGTAACATATATCTTATCATAAATGAATAATCGTCTATATTCATATTGGTGGCTTGAAATGTCCACCAAAGGCAGACAGTGATGATAACCCCACAGTGTCAGATGATAGAGAGACCAGAACTATCCGGGCCAAAAAGACCCCCAAGCCCAGAAGCCCAATCAGCCTTGTGTAGCCCCTCCCAGCAGAACCTCATACTCCCGGGAGTATTTGAAAGCAAACCAATTTCAGTGGACTGAGCGTTAATTTATAATTTATATAAGAAGCAAAAGCTGTTACTGAGCAGTGGAAAAAGCTTATATGGGTAAATGAAATCGAGCTAAAACAGTAAACAAACTGTTTGTTTAACATTTATCCCAAATTTTCAATTTACCACCTGTAGCTATTGTTCATGTAGCTGCAAACAAAGGTGTAACAGAAATATATTTAAAATTGTTTTAATAAGGAATGCCATACTGGAAAAGGGCTTCTATAGTTTAAAGCAGAGTTCCACCCAAAAGTGGAAACTCTGCTTATCTGCCTCCTCCCTCCCTCCGATACACCACATTTGGCACCTTTGGGGGGGGGGGGGGTACCTGTTTTTGACAGGTATACGTTTTTGACAGGTATCCGTCCCTACTTCTGAGAGATCTCACTGCGGCGAGATCACTCAGAAGTTCGCCGCCAGGCCATTCAGAAAGCGCAGCGCGCTTCACGCATGCGCAGTAGGCAACCTGCTGTGAAGCTGCAAGGCTTCCCTGCCAGTTTCCCTTACAGGCAATTGCGGTGGCAGCACCCAGGAGCCGATGGAAACATTAACTGGGGTGCCGCCATCCCTGAAGTGTCCTAATATTAAAAGTTAGCAGCTACAATTTGTGTAGCTGCTGACTTTTAATTTTTTGTTGGGGGGGATCTCTGCTTTAAGGAATACATGAAATCAAAAAAGGTCAAGGCTACTGAAATTGCACTTAGAAGCCAAGATGAAGCATGCTGCAGTCAGTAGAATGAACCTATCGCCAATAAATTATTCATAATTAGATATGTCAAAGCAAACGTATCAAAAGCTGAATGTGTTTTGCAGCAGTGAAAAACACAAAAAGGCAACAAAGACAGCTGAAGCCTTTTTTTTTAAAGGGTCAGTCCACTCAAAACTCATTGTGCCAGTTGCTATAAAAGTATTAATTCTTAAGGGCCTATTCACACTTACAAGCATGCACTCATGTGTTGAGGCCTGTTGCATCAAGGCAGCCCATTCACTTTCAATAGGCAGTCAATGTATCACAGCGCAATAAAAATGTCACATATATACATCTGTTCACTATGGGTCCACCTGGCAGGAACTGTATCAACCTGACTTGGAATAAATGTGACATGTTGCCAGTGTTATGTATATATGTTATGTATATAGAAGAGATTATAAGAGATAAATTTTTTTCCAGGAAAGTGATACAGATGTTTATAAGAGTGCCCAGGTTATTGCAAAGTGTGGTACCCATAGCAACCAATTGGATTCTGTCTGGTACCGGTCTGACTTCAGTGAACTTCTGTATAAATTGAAGCAGTATTTTCTCTTCTGCCACATACCCTGATGTCTGGTCTTCTAGTAGTCTAAAGCTAGCCATACATGTAAAGATTCCTCTTGTTTAACCTAGCATGGCCAGCTCAAAGTGGTATTATACTCAGAACTAAAAATGTAATACATTGCAGCTTACCAAGCATATGGTGGCTGCATTTGATTTTTTAGGCTTTTTTCCTTTGTTTTCCCCTGTACTGCGCAGGCACGTCACGAACCTCAACAGAGTTTCCGAAAGTAGCTGAACATGTAGAGCTGACTCGCAGGCGCTGTGTAGAGCCAACTCCCATCTCTACACGTTCGGCTACTTTTGGAAACTCCGTTGAGGTTCGGGACACACCTGCGCAGTACAGGGGGGTCCTTATACGCCGGGGGGCCTTCTTCGGCAGAACACGTCCACCGCTTCCAGGAAGTCAGTGCTTGTGGGCTTCACAATGCCCACAAGCAAAATGGAAACTTTCTAGAGATGATTTTAAAAGTTCATCTTTTGCCCGAAAACAGACAGGGGAGGTTTGAAGTCACCAAACACGTGAGTACTAATTGGTTATTTAAAAATACATTGAATGCAACCAACAAAAAAAAAAAAATATTTGCTGTGGAACCCCCGCTTTAATGCCTCATAGAATTCAAGCACCAGAGGTGGTGCAACTGTAGTGTTTGTTTTTCATAATATTTTCCTCACAATTTAGTGATTTATTTTTTTCCTCTGCTTGATCTGCAAAAACAGTTGCAATTGACTACAGTTTTCTTTCTTTTTTTTTTATTTATAGTGTTTCTTAAAGCCAGAAGGTTGGAATGTTAAATAAAATAGTTTTGAGACATGTCTGTGATTAGTCTTTTTTTCTACACAATTAAACAATTGAATTAACATTTTCCAAGAGTGTTGATTCCATATTTTTTGCCAGGGGTTCTAAATGAAAGAAAGCCTAAAAAGAGAAATAATACAGCCATCACATCTAAGGCTGTGTACACACGGTCGGTCCAAACCGATGAAAACGGCCTGAAGTCCAGTTTCATCAGTCCAAACCGACCGTGTGTATGGCCCATCGGTCTGTTGTCCTTCGGACAAAAATTAGAGAACTTGCCTTAAAATGCAACCGATGGACGGCTGACCATCGTCCAAAACCGATGGTTAGTACACAAAAGCATCAGTTCAAAACCCGCGCATGCTCAGAACAAGTCGACGCATGCCCGGAAGCATAGAACTTCGTTTTTTTTTCAGCACGTCGTGTGTTTTTTACGCCACTGCGTTCTGACTCGATCGGTTTTTGAACTGATGGTGTGTACGCACATCAGGCCATCGGTCTGCTTCAGCGGTGAACCGATGAAAACGGTCCGTCGGACCATTCTCATCAGATGGATCGACCGTGTGTACGCGGCCTAAAAATGTGTAAGTTGCAACATAATAAATGTTTCCTTTTTGGGGTTTATACTGTTTTAAGAAAGGAACTGTAAAACACAATTACAGTGCCCCCACTAACAATCAGAGAACACTATATATATGATAAGTAGGCTTCCCCTAGGGATCTATAATTAAAAACTATAAATAGAAAAGACGTTTAAACACAAAATGAATGCACATTTATATGATTATTAACTCTAAACAGATTACATACTGTACACATACATGTCAAAAACTTTACAGGTTAATTTCATAGGATACGTGTAATTGTGTTTAAAGTCGCAACCGTCAAATTTGGTAGCCAACTGCTATCAAGAAATGAAAGTGAAACTTTACCCACAAAAACTTGACATTATCCAAAACCAAGAAAACAAAGTTTGGGCGGAAATTCCACTTTCTTGTGTATTTTATTTAGGTGATACACTATCCATTAAAGTGTTACTAAACCCACAACAGTAAAATCAGTCTGTATATGCAGCATAGCATGCTTGTTATACTGACTGTGGAACTTAAGGGGTTAATCCTCTGCATTGTGTAAAAACACTATTTTATCCTGTATGCACAGATTCTTCCCTCTTGCACTGTCTATCTGGGGAAAGCCAGCTAACACAGGCAGGGTAGCCAACCTGCACATGCTCCGTTGTGTCTTTTATGCTGGAGAGAACATTTCCTTGTTCTCAGAGCTAGGCCAGGTCACATGATATTGGACATCACACATGTGGGCGTGTATACAGGCTTAGTGGAAATCTCCTTTTACCTAAACTCTCAGCACTGGAGAAACTGCAGTTTATGATGTAACTGTGGTATACAGATCATCCAAAAATATATATAGTGGCAGTATTTTAAAGTAAAACAAAGATTTATAAGCTGTGGGCACTGTGGGGGGGGTAACTATTTTCATATTACTGGGTTTAGTAACACTTTAAGCAATGGGAAATTTGCCTTAGACATATAAAAAAACGGATGCAGTCTACTACTTGGGAAGGCAGCCATAGAAGTTGCAAATACATGTAAAACCTCTCATAATTCTTTTCTAAATAGGACAGCCTGATTTGCACTCGGTATGCTCCTGACTTTGCAGGTGATTTGCTTGATAAATCTCCCTCAGGGAACGGTGCTATGAGTACACAAGAGGCTCTAGGAAAGTGAGCAGCACACCTGCCTGCTTTTACATCCTGTCCCATAGTTAGTCACTAGAAGGAGAAGCCACTGCAGAAAACCAAGCTTCCCCCACTAACATCATCAAACAGCTCAGTGAAAAGAAATAGCTGAAAAACTTTTGTTTTTTAACCTGGGCTTTTAAAGACATTTTACAGCATGCCAAACATTCCTGTAGCTAATGGTGCCAATTGTCATTGCCTCTGAATTCTTACTGCCCAGCTAAGTGACCCAAAATACGTATGGGCTGTGATAGTGGAGGCAAACTTTTGGTGCAACACCAATGACTAGAGATGAGAGAAAAAGTTTTTGTTTCCCTGAAATTTTGTGAAAATCATGAAATTTCTGCAAAATGTCACCATTTCAGCTAAATACACTGGGGGCAAAGCAAAGGGCAAAATTAAAGTGTTAAAACGACAACAGTAAAATCATTCTGTATATGCAATACAGCATGGTTGTTATACTCACTGTGGAACCTAAGGGGTTAACCCTCTGCATTGTGTAAAAAAGCTCTTTGATCCTGTCTTCTCTGATCCTCCCCTCGTTCCACTGTCCCCTGATAATTTCCTGATAACACAGTCTATGCAGTCAGGCTGCACATGCTCAGTTTAGTGTGTATTGCTAAAGTTTTTTGTTTTTCTTAAGAGAGTGCATGTGATCAGCACAGGGCCAATCAGCACTGTCCAGAGAGAGAGTCAGGAGTCTTGCAGTCTCATAGGTCAGTCAGACAACTCCTCCTACAAGCTTTAACCAGTGCTTGGCTGGACACTGATAGACGTCACAGGACTGCTCTAACTGCTGAGAAATGGTATTTAGCAGTTTATATTTACTAAAACTATAGCTTTTGCATGTTCTGTTGGAGACCAGATATAGTGAATGCTGGGTCCTGGGTTTAGTAACACAGAAGGGTGTAATGGGATTTAAATAATTCCTGAGGTTTACAGAAGCTACTTTCAATTATCCAAGAACTGATAGAGTTTTAACTGATTATTTTTCAATTATAGTTTTGTCTATCTGTGTATGGCACCTCTGAAGAAGAAGTTGGCTCCTTACCAAGTGACAAACTTACGTGATACATTTTTATACTCTAGCCAAAGAAAGAAAAAGAAAAAATAGACAGCAGAAAATAAATGAAAGGGACAGTACACAATAAATAAATAAATAAAAAATTACAAATTAGCACTAAATGAGGTAAACTGAACTATCCTTGAAAAGAGGAAAGGTTTAAATGAGATGCATTATAACATGCACTTCCACCCCTGAATCTATGTGTATATATGGGAAGAGTTTGGGACTTTAAATGAGGCATGGAGTCAAGGCTAGCAGGCAGTCGGTGTAGAAAATGTAGCAGTATTGCATATATAAAAGCATGGTGTAGCAAACCCATACTGGTATTCATTAATTAATATTAAAAGTTATTATAATACATTGCACAGTACAATAATAGAAACTGTCCTCCACATCAAAGGATCACTTGAGACGACATGATGTAATATAGTCAGAAGTAAAATAATAAAGTCATATAGAACCATCTGTGTAGACATATAGCATCTGCGTAACCTCAACGTGTTTCGCGGGATAATACCCACTCTTCAGGGGTGGATGCCTGGGGGGTCTATAATAAAACATAGCATAAATATACCAATAGTCTGATGATGTACCCAAAGAGAAGAATAATAGATGCAGAAGACAAGGATAGCATCCCTTAAAGAGGAGGTTCCAGGGAAAACAAATTAAATGCCAGCAGCTACACACACTGCAGCTGCTGGCTTTTAATAAATGCACACTTACCTGTCCTGCTGTCCCTCGATGTCGCAGTAGGGTTCCCGGTGTGAAGCCGAAAGGCTACACTGCCGCTACCATTGCGGGTAAGGGAACCCGGCAGTGTAGCCTTTCGGCTTCTCGCTGGGAACCCTACGCAGAGCGCAAGGCCCCCTCCTCTCTCCTATTAGCCCGGCGACAGGGGAGGAGGGAGCCCTGCTGTGACGTCACTGCCGAATCATGGCCGCGGCCGGACTCCCGGAAGTGGGAAAGGATACCTTTCAAAGACAGGTATCCTGTCCCCCTTCCCCCCGAAAAGGTGCCAATTGTGGCACCGGAGGGGGGGGAAATTCGATGAGCGGAAGTTCCACTTTAGGGTGGAGCTCCGCTTTAAATACTCTTGTTGGTTTGGTGATACAATGAGGGCTATTAATAATGTCCACCACAGGAGCTGAGGTAACAAGACACATGGAAGAAGCTGGAAGCACTCGTGAGATCCCCAAGAAATTATCCGAATTGTAAAAAATGGGCTGCACATTCTGTGGATATAAATGAATTGTGTAAACTAATATGTAATAGTATTAGTGATAATTTAAATAGAATAAGCCCATTGCCATTGGGGATCTCATGAGTGCTTCAAGCTGCCTCTATTTGTCTTGTTACCTCAGCTCCCATGGTGGACATTTTCAATAGCCCTCATCCTCTGATCGCACACACCAAACCAACGTGAGTATTTAAGGGATGCTATCCAGCTGTAGTAAAACTGCAAATCCCATTAGGCCTCTGCCTCTAGGAGTCGTGCCTATGATTGTCAGGGACTTGCAATGCCTCATGGGACACTTGATCTGATGTAAGAAGGGGTGGGGTGCTCTGGACATCTAGTCTTACAGATACAACCAGCCCTTTGAGGAAACCAAAATGTTAATGCAGACCACAATGAGATTGAGTTTGACACCCCTGTACTAGACTGAAAGTTAAGCTATCTAATCACAACTGGATCAGGAGGCTATTTGGATATTCGGATTGGAATTGATGTTTAATTGAGCACTGTTGACCACTTATTATTGGGTGGTCCACAAAGGAGGGTAAAGCCTCATACACACGATCGGACTTCCATCTGACTTTTCCAGGATTTTTGTCTGAAGGGGCGTTGGCCGTGAACTTGGTATGCATACATATGGCAGAACTTTTTCAGCCAACATTCACCAAACCACGTGATTTTTCAGCTCTTTACCGCCACCCTTTGGGCAACTTCTGCTATTGTTGTCTGATGTTTAGCATTGGTGCTGAGCATGCTTGTTTAAACTTTGGATTTTAGTCTGATGGACTTGTGTACACGCGATCGGATTATCCTCCATCGGACATTTGTTGTCGGAAAGTTTGAGAGCATTCACATCGAACAACCGAAAACAATTGTCCGATGGAGCATACAGACTGTCGGATTGTCCGATAAAACACATCTGTCGGGTCGTTGTTGTCAAAAAGTCTGATTGTGTGTATGGGCCTTAAAGTGGATGTAAACCCTTTATACACCCAGTGAAGTAAACAGCCTCAGATGATACACAGAGATTAACCAAACCTCCCTACATTTATATACTGTTTAGAAAGTTCAGATTTTGTTTGGAGATTTTCACTTCCTGGTTAACACTGAGTGTGATATCTGGACATACAGCCAAGATAGCTAAATTGCTGATTGGAGGAAAGGCACACACCCCCTCTCATCATAGGCAGAGACTCTCTGAGGTGTTTTGTAATAGGAGCTGCTCGCTACTAATCTATTTTAGCAATCTCCTTTGACAAAACATTCTGGCTGCTTTTGTCTAAAAAGTAAAAAAATATGTCAGGGGTTCTCAGGCTGATAACAGAACCGTTCAGAAGAGAGCTATAAGACTTGGCTCATTGAAAAGAGATAACAAAATACTGCAGATATATGGGCCAGCTCAAATTTCATGAATCGGGTTTACATCCACTTTAAGAGGCAGAGAGTGCTGTGATACTGGGGGAGGATATCTTTTATCACCCCTGTGTGATACGGGCAGATCAGTAATGATCCGCTCCGTGTGTCCGCAAAAGCTCAGCGGGGATCCTCCATAAAATCCCCGCTGAGCTGGCAGCTGACAGGGTGGTCCCCACACTCTGTGCAGGGATCGCTCTGTCTTTCCTCCGCTCTCCCCTATGGGGGATCGGATGAACACGGACCGTATGTTCGTGTTCATCCGATCCGATCCGGCAGACGGAAGAAAAATAGGATTTTCTTCCGTCCGCAAATGCGGATCTTTGCGGAGGCGGACGATTACGGGTGTCAGCGGATCCGCTGACACCCGTAATCACATAGGGACCAATGTATGTCCCGTTTTCATCCGCAACGGACGGATGAAAATGCGGACATATGGTCCGCACGTGTGAAAGGGCCCTTAAAGTGCACTTTTGGAGGTGCTTTTTCTTTCAACTCTGAACATTTAGGCCTCATGCACACTGGAAGTTTTTTGAAGTTTTTACAGCAGCTGTTATCCTGTGTCCATGCACACACAGGTTGTTATCAGCAGTTTTGGGCAGTGGCGTTTTTGAGCAGTAAAAAACCCCCAAAACTAGTGGGTTCTGAAAGACGTTTTTCAACTGTAAAAATGCTCTGACGCTAATAAACGTCTATAAACATCGATAAACACTCAAAAACGTCACTCACCAGCGTTTTTTTACATTTTTGATCCATTTAAAAAAAAAATCGCTACAAAACACTAATGCGGAAAAATGCGAATGAACGCTAAAAAAAACACTATTGCAAAAACTTTGAAAAAATCTGAAAAAAATTGAAAAACTCACTGCAAAGCTACTGTCATTTTTATAATGTTATTTTAACGTCCAGTGTGCATGAGGCCTAATATTGGAACAGTGAAGGACTCTTTACTATGTGAAAGCGCTGCATTTATAAATTTTTATTCAAGTTATAGAGATTACACTTTCAGTGTGTAGATTGCAGAACCACAAACAATGGGGTGGGATTTACTAAAACTGGAAAGTACAAAATCTGGTGCAGCTCTGCTAAAGAAACCAATCAGCTTCCAGGTTTTATTGTCAAAGCGTAATTAAACAAGCTGAAGCTAGAAGCTGATTGACTAAGATGCACGGCTGCACCAGATTCAGAATGTTCCTGTTTTAGTAAACCTCCCTCCACGTGTATCAGTTTAAAGAAGGAAGCAGAGACTGAGTACACAATGAGCAACTTTGGCTGCCCCCTTGTACCTATATAATTAAAATGTATACATAGAAACAAGGGCCCAGATTCTCGTATATGGGCGTAAAACTGTGCGGGCGTGGAGCATTTAAATTAGGCGTGTTCCCCGCGCCGGACGTACTGTGCATGCGCCGTCTGGAAAATATCCCAGGGTGCATTGCTCCAAATGACGTTGCAAGGACATCATTGGTTTCGACGTGAACGTAAATGGCGTCCAGCCACATTCACGGACGACTTACGCAAACGACGTAAATTTTAAAATTTCGACGCGAGAACGACAGCCATACTTAACATTGGTTGCCCCTCATATAGCAGGGGCAACTTTACGCGGCGCAAATCTAACGTAAACGTCGTAACTTCACTGCGTCGACCGCGCGTACGTTCAGGAATTCGCGTAGTTTGCTAATTTGCATACTCAACGGGGAAAACGACGGAGGCGACACCTAGCGGCAAAAAAAAATTGCATTTAAGATCTGACAGCGTAAGAGGCTTACCCCTGTCGGATCTAATGGATATATATGCGTAACTGATTCTAAGAATCAGTCGCATAGATACGACGGCCCAGATTAGGACTTACGACGGTGTACATTGCGTTGCGCCGTCGTAAGCCCTTTGAGAATCTGGGCCAAGTTTTTTTTTTTATATCAACACACATTGGGAAGATTATTTACAATGACCAGATCTCAAATGAATATCAATAAAATAACCAAGAAGACTAGACATTCCCTTAAAACCTGACTGCCCGGTTGGAACATATTGGTTGGTTCTCAGCTTATGTCATGCACACATAGGGGTGAAAAAATAAAAATAAACAGTGGTCTGTTACCGTATGTCTGGTGTATGTAGCTACCTTAAATAATTTGGATGGACAGTTTTGTTCTTTTAGACCGGCAAGGACATAACACAAAGCGTGAGCTGGAAACTCGTTACAAGTCCAGTCAACACCTGACACTGATGAATTGTGAATGGTGACCTTGATTTTGTAGTATGAGCTGACAGACTGCTTGTATTCCTTTTATCCGGCGCAAGACCCAAAAGGTCACACCAGTTAATTTCAAAACAGATCCATCTGTTTCTGCTTAGGAAGTGCAGCCATTTCCAGCTATAATTAGGAAGCATAAAGAGACAGTAAAGCTAAATTACAATTGTGTCTATATAAGGCAGACAAAAAAAACTTAATACTAATATATACCTAAAAGTTTCAAGTTTCTTAGAATGATGAGTCATTGAATTAGCTGTAATTCCTCCAGTGGCAGAACTGCCATAGTTTTTAAATAACAAACATGTCATACTTACCCCACTGTGCAGCTCGTTTTGCCCACAGTGGCCCCGATCCTGGTCTTCTGGGGTCCCTCGGCGGCTGTCTCGGCTCCTCCCCACATCAGCTAACCCCCTTCATGGGAAGCTCTCTCCCAAGGGGGTTAGCTTGCGGGCCACGCTCCTGTGATACAGCCGGCGGCTATAGCCGCCAACTGTATCTTTCGGCTTGACAGCAGCGGGAGCCAATTGCTGCACTGCTATCAATCAAACAATGAATGAGCCGAGAAGCCAGCGCGTTCACGAAGCGGGATTTTCATACAGAGCTTGTTTTGTACAAAGTCTAGATGAGTTTAGAAGAGTTTTACGTTTTTTCTGCCTCCAAGCTCCAATCAGAATTTTTTTTTTCCTGCCTCTAATGCAGACGGTCGTT